>NC_142244.1:81791249-82093020 GCF_052056855.1 Sturnus vulgaris | reverse complement strand
ATTGTTTATTGTAGAAGTCTAACATCTTTGGAGCATGTTCCATGAGCTCCCTTGATTTTACATTAATATCATTAATACAATAACATTTACCTTAATCCTGTGTAGGGAACCAGAGGATTTTGCTGACACATTCACACATCATATGTTATATGTTAGAACAAAAACCTAAAGAAAGAAAATTATGTGAGTTCTGCTAGGAGAAAGCTAGAGAAGTCCTTCAAGTAGGGAAGAGAAGGTAAAAGCAAAATCACAGGAAACAGACCAGGTCAGAATGGAACAAATTGTAATCTGCAGTATCTTTTTCTACAAAAAGGAAGGCAATCTTTATGCACACAATTTTGCTTAGAATGAGTAGAAATATTACCTGTTTAGAAACGAGATACATGATCAGCTATTTACACCACTTGTCACCTAAAATCATGCGTGGAAGTATACAGCCACATCAGAAATGGTAAACTAAAAATTCAGTTGAGTGTCTTCCATCAATTAAAAGCATATGTTAAAATCCCTCACTGCATCCCTAGTGATACTGCCTACAATATTGAATTCCCCAGTGAATGAAAAGGGAGCAGAGACAGGCACTGTAAAACAGCATTTAGAATGCAGAAAAAGCAGCAAAGATAAGGTAGCTACATCAAAATTATATTGAAAAAATTTACCACTATCTAGTCACCTGAACTAAAACATAGCTAAAAAAGTGAAAGCTGTGAAGAATATACTAGCAGTCAATATCTCCATTTTCAGACTCATTCACAAAAAACACATAGAGTAACAAAACATGCTCCAAATATTTTGTCAGTGGATTAGAAGAAGTATTCATTCAGAAAAAAATATTTTCACCCATTGATTCATGGGAACTGCCTACAGGGAAGAAAAAAACATATTAGTCCCTTTTGAGTCTTAAGGCCTGACTCTGCTTAATCTCAGGAGGTCAAATGGTGTCACAGCCCAATGTCACAAGGAAATAAGATCCAGTCATCTTCTGCTTCTCTCCTGCTTCAATGGATTTTCTCCAACTGGCAAAAGGAATGAAATCCAAGACTTCAGCATGAACTTGACCTGACAAAGTTCAGCCCTACAGCAACAAATTCTCCCATCTTCAGAAGCAGCACACTCTCACCTGTAGAGTTTAGATTTAAAGTTCACAATTTAGACTTGTCCTTATATTAATACTATGCATCAACAGCTGTGAATATGGTACCTCTGTGACTTCTCAGCAATTGGCTCCTCAAAGCAGGACTACCTGTACTGATATTACTGATTGAGTAACATTAGAGAGTTTCCAAGAGATTCCAAGAATTCATAATACCAAGGAATCTTCAGATCACCCCCCCACTCTGGACACACAGGAGTGGAGTCATCCAAACTAAATATTTAAGATGTATTTTATTTATATAATGTGGAAATAATATAAACAATACATGTTTATTATTAAAAATATATTATATCCCAGTAAATCCATTGGGTATTTCCAATGGCTCGCACCAAGTTTATCCTAAAACTACATAAAGGTCACAATAAAGGACTCTGGAGTCTCAGAATTTTTGCTGAGCTACAGACATGTCAGGATCAGAGCCCTGGTCCTACAAGCACTACAGATAGCTCTGTGGAAACATACACAATCCTGAATGACAATGTAGTCCCTAAATTTCCGGCAGCATCACTTTAGTATCTTTATTTCATTCCACTTATTTCTATTTTACTCCATTTCAGCATAAGAGCCCATACAGGAAGGTGTTAGGAGGGAAAGCTAATCATACTCTTCACAGAAGTCAGATGTAACCTACACCTTTCTAAGAATATAAAGCAAATACCATTCCAGTGTGTCTTAACTGCACAGTTAGTTTTTCCTTACATCATCCCTACCTGCAAAAAAGGATATCCTCACGTTAGTGTAGGCATTCCACTACATTCATTACAAGCTCAGTCTGCTGAAGTGATGGCAATGAAGGCATGTATTCTATTGATTAATCTGAGATACCATGTTAGGGAAACAAAATGCTTGAAACTTTATACTTTGAAATGCAGAAATACAAAACTGCCACCCACAGGCAGCCTCTTCTCAGCCAAGACAAGATGCACTTAGCCCAGAGCATGAGGACACAAGAACAGGAGAAGGGCTTGCTCACAGTATCCAGTCTATGCATTCACCCAGGATTGAGAGGTGTGTTTTCAATTTCAAATATACACCACTGATATCCCAGCCCTATCCAAGTCAAAGGTCATCTAAAAACCATTAAATGGCTGAAAATAGAAGTACTGTAGTCATTTTATCTCATGAACACCTAATGAATTCAAGTTTGCCAAGTACTTCCCTTGTTACTTCATCATGTTTGTCTGTCATTGAAAACATCTCCAACTCTAGGCTCAGAAGCTATTTAATTTCTAAAAATAACTAAACTGTTTTCCTTTGACTACAAAGCAGACTTTGTTCTTAATTTAGATGGTCTAATATACATTATAAAAGCCAGCTACTTCCTGACAGATAGGAAGAGACCTAAAAAAATGCTGGTATTCACCTACCAATAATTCTGGATTTCTAAAATATTCCTTTGCATGAAGGACCTGAAAGTAACCTAACAACACCAACCCATGCAGTCACACCACTTTTCTCATGTGGCAGTTGAGATATATTATTTATTGTGAAAATCCAGCTACTGCAAAGGCTAAAGAAGAGAAAATAGGAAAGATGGGCGCATGGCTGAGAGAGAAGAATAAGTTACAGATGTCTCTACAAAGGTAATGCATGCTTTGATTATTTGAGTGTTACCTCCAACTTCTGTCCATATGCAAGAAGTTTTCACTTGCGTTTAGCAACGTCTTAAGCAAAGATAGTGTGTCTACTTATTGAGGGGAGAGAAAGAGAACAGAGAAGTGTTAAATTATAATAAGGTGGGCCATTGGGAAATCAGGACTGCAAGAATCATGCTAGAAGGATAACAAGCAAGGAAAAGTCCAACTACAAATTGGGCACTCGGTTGTGAGGAGGCAGACTTGGGGTCCATACTCAGGTCCCAGGATGTTTTTCACATTTTACAACAAAGTCTTTGAAGTCAGTGAAAAAGTGTCAGTGCAGAAGAAAATGAGAGAGATAAGAAGTATCTTTAGAAGTAACCCAGGAAATATGAATGAGATGCTACATCACTACCTCTTCCCAGCTGAATTATCTTAAATTGTAAATTACAGGGTTAGGATGCTTTCCACTTGGCTCCATTCCAAGTAGGTCCCACTTAAGGCACCGCTCTGGATTCCACCAAGATGCTTGAAATGATGGCAGGAGTTGCTATCAATTAGGCCATCTGTCAGGCAGAGCAAGTAGAAGGAGTGTGTCCCTTCTGAAATGTCAGGAGTTACGAGAAGGTTACTAGGTCAGCATTTTCTCAGATATTTATGGATTAAAAACTGAGTTGTGGCCAAGTGAAGTGAGACAAATGGACTGTCAAGGACAAGTACACCTTGCAAACTTGCTCTTCTCCTTTTGTCTCAGAGATAAAATTATTCTGGGATGAATTTACATAATGCAACTAGGGTAAAGTAATTTAGTATCCCAAGAAATTAAGACAGGAGTGGTAGCATCTGGTCACAGAAACATTTAGCCAAGGAGAGTTAAAGCTAATACGAGAAATTATGTGAGGAAAGTGAGACATTAACAGTGCAGGTGTGGAGAACTAATTGTTTAAAGTCACAAAAGGAATGATCAGACTGGATGAAGACTGACCTGTAAACTGAGAACCAGTAGTAATGGGAATCATTAACAAAAATAAGGAGTTTAAAACTGGAGAACATATGACAAGTAAATTAATAAACAAAGGGGAAGGCACCAAATATAAAGAGCTCAGAATGTGAGGGTGGTACAACACTGGAAGAGGTTGCCCAGAGAAATTGTGGATGTTCCATCCCTAGGAGTATTCAAGGCCAGGTTGGATGGGGCTTTGAGCAACCTGGTCTAGTGAAAGGTGTTCCTGCCCATGGCAAGGGGTTTAGAAGTAGATGGTTTTTAAGATCCTTTTCAACCCAAACTATTTTGTCAGTCTATGATCCTATGTCTGAAACTTGTAAAGAAACAGAGCTGGAATAAGAACCCTGAGAAACAGATATTGAGACTGGGCAGGTGAAATAATGAAATAGGAATGGGGAAAGCAGTAGAGAAAAAGGATGAGAACAAGGAAGACACAGGTTCAGAGTAATCAAGCAGGCAAATCTCCATGCATTGGGTTCAGCACCCTTCCACCTCCAGAACCTGGCACAGAACTTAAGATGGCAAAGTTTGTAAAGTCTGTAAAGATACCAAATTTTCCATTCATGTCTCCTCATTCTCTTAGACTAATGTTCATAGACATAGAAGAGAACTACCTGGCTCTACACTGACCACAACTCATCTGGGATTTAAAACAAAAATCTTATGAAAATAAAATAATTTTTTTAATCTCCTCCTTTTACACTCAGCTGTAGAACATAACTAGACCCCATCACAAAACATATGCATTTGTCCTAAGACCTTGCCTACTCCTGGTGACCACTAAAAAGGAGGACTATTTATGAAGCTTTAGAATCCTCAAAGATGTGCAGCCATGAAAAGACTTAAGAGGAAACACTGCCAACAGCCCTTGAAGGTAGGGTCTGAGGCTGTCTAGACAGAAATCAAGCTTGTAATAACCAATTCTCCTAACTGACAGCCTATAAACAAACCTTCTGAAAAGCTTGATCATAGTCACAGCTTCATTCCTTGGAACCAGACACAGGCAAATAACTGGAGGAGAGCTGCCAGGCACCAGCAGCAAACTGCCAGGACAAGAGTATGCAGGTGTAACACACTTGAAATACCACATGCGTTGCTAGCATACTACAACAATCTGTTGTATCTGTTGCTATCTGTTGCATTTCCTATACAAATGCCATAAACACAGTTTTTCAGAAAAAAAAATAGAAGATAGCTCATTGTTAGCAAGACATTTTGTTCCTTATACTTAATAATATTCTTAAGGGTAACAAGTAAACATAGTGAAATAAGAAACATTTACCTTCTTGTCTTTCAAATTCTCTGACCCGTTGATTTTGTAGATGATTATGTTGTGATGATGTCAAATCCATACTATGCCACAAACCCTAGGACAGAGAAACACAAGTCTGTCTCAGTAAAATTACTCCATTTCTTCTTTCACACCTAAGTTTCATTTTTTTAAAATTACATGTATTATGCTACAATTTACTTCTATTGATAATAAAGATATGAAGACACATAAGTATCAATATTCTAGGCATAAAAGTACAAGACACAGCAAACTAGTTCAACTGTTATATTCTCAAAGGAAAAAGAACAGATTTTTAAAAATAAAAACAAACAAAAAAAATCTTTGATTAGTGTTTAGAACTATTTTATGAAATTTTAAAGTTAGAATCAATTAAAATAGGGTTCAGTAGGCTTATAAAGGATTGAAAGGAAAGATAGGAACAAATTCCTGAAAGAGAAGAAAAATTGCATCAATATGATCTAATCTTGTTTGAATTAATTGGCTTGGAAAAGAAGGAAACAATCTAATAGTAAAAGCATCACATGAGAGTAAGGCAACAGGATCTACAAATAACATGCTGAACAGAAAGCATATGTGCCTATATGAACAGACAAAGAACATGCTGGAGAAAAAAGTAGTAGGAAAAGTGGGACAGAGGACAGTACAGTTTTCAGTTGTCTGCAGAAAAGCAGACAAACAACCAATAGTCTCCAATTCTTCATATTTTACAATCAGAAAGAACACTGAGTTCACAGAAAAAGAAGAAAAAACAAACAAACAAACAAAACCAAACAAACAAAAAAAATCACAACAAACCCACAGTGCTTTATTAGTTTTGATACTTTGATACAATTTTTAAATGCCCACTCTTGGAAAATTTGACTGATTTCTGCCAGGATGGTTTCAGGCAGCATACAGTTAATAATCTACAGATGTCTAAACACCCAATAGGGATGCAACTAAATAAGGCAATGACTAAAAGAGTATCTCTCCATAGAGGGATTAAACAATAAAAAGAATGAAAAAAAGAAAGGACAATCAAAATAAAAATATATTCTGAATATCAAATAAACTTCACAGTGTAAAGTCTCAGGCAGGTTTTTCTCTCAAAACTTCAGGATAAAGATGACAGTATGGAACAGTCTTCTCCTGTATGAGAGGATGCACCTTACTCTCTTGACTTCACACTACAAAAGGCACATAGGTTTAATGTTTAACTTCACCACTACAATACCAGCAGTCATTATCCTGTTTGAAGGTGAAAATAACTTAGAGGCTTTCTACATGTCACCACAGCACACAGAACAAAAATACTGCCATAATATTTTTGTCTTTACATGAACTTAGCAATAGCAACGTCATTAGATAGGCAACAGAAAAGAGACTCAGTGGGAGAGACTTCAAAGTCTTTGTATGCATCTTCAGAATAACAAGTAGCATAAGAAATTACAGGGATATTAAGCAGAAAATATTATACACATTCACCAGCTTGTTGTCTACATCAGAAGTATTAGAAACGACAATTTTTCTTCCCATTAGAAGACATAATAAAAGGTAAAATCACCCTAGAGGACAAAGCCTTTGTATTTTGCGATCCTCTACATTTTTTATGTTATTCTAAAAATATCCTGAGGTGCACTGAACTACACAGCAACCTAAAACACGGGCATTCAGGAGTGCTGCAAGCAACTAAACAGCGTGGAACAGCTCAGTTACACTGTTTAAAAACAAACTACTTTAGCCTAAAAGACAGAGACGGGTGAAACATCACTGGCATCCACCGCATTTCGGTCAATGTTACCTGAGTCTCTCCCAGCTTTCCCAAGATGGTGCTCCAACAGCAAAGTCCTTATCTTGCCGGTGGCTTCCCCGCAGAGAGCCGCAGGCAAAGGCGTGTTCCGAAGCCCGTGTCACACAATGCCAACATCCCCGCTCCGGCAGCAAGCACAAATCCCGACAGCTGCAGCCCGAGCGCCAGGAGGGCACCGCACAGCCCTTGCCCAAGGAGAGATTTTGTAACAGCAAGAGGCACCCACTCCAGAGAGCTCCAACCACAAAGTAACCAACTTGGGAGTACTGTCTACAAAATAAATGCTGGCAGGGTGTGTGCAACTCCTCACCCTTACTAAAAAGTAACCCGAGAGCACAAAGTCGTTCTTCAGAGCCAAAAGGGTCTTCCAAGAGAAAAATTCACCAAGGGGCAGGGGTGCTTTTGCAGCTGCGGTATAGGAATGCAAGCTCCCGTTGGAATGCAGAACTGTAGCAAGGCACACAACCCCAAAATCCTAACCCCAGCTGTCACCCTGCACAAATATAAGCATACCACTCCTCCACATCCTAGATGTTCATGCACACTCAACAGATCACAAACACTGTTGTGGGTCCAAATACAGGTATCTAAGATATCTCTTTTTTAGACTGTAATCAATTCAGGACAGGAGCCACCTCCCCCTTTAGACATTTTCTAGAAAAATTAGGCTTCAACCTCAACTGAGTTTTCTAGGTGTTACCAAAAAATAATAAATTATTGTACCAAAATACTAAAGAAGTCCTACAGAGAAGTACCATAGCTAGCAGAAGAAATTTGAGGGAGCTCTTTTACATTTATAAAAATGTCACCAAGGACCTGATACACACTTTTAAAGTAAAATTCAGTAATGGTAACGAGTGATTTATAAAATAGTGCTGTAAATTGGCTGGACAGGCTGAGAATTTGCTTAAAATGTTACAATCTTTTAGAAAAGTAGCATCAAAAGGGATGATTTTTGCCCAGTATAAACTGCACATGAAGTATTAGACTCCCTGCAATTGCATGGGCAAAATCTCACCCAGTTCACCTCAGACCCTCACTCATTTAGGGGAGGATAATGTCTCATAAAATACTTTAATGTATGGACCTAGATTTCCAACACCGGATGAAGCAATAAGAAATGTCATATGAGAAGAAAGAAAAAAAAAAAAAAAGAAGGAAAGAAGAATAAAATGAAACGTAAGATCACAAGAAGTAAGGTGGGTAGAATGCTGTGCTTTTCCTCCTTATTACCCAGGAGCTGGAAATAAATCCTACATTCAGAGAAGAGAGGCATGTGAGAACTCTGAGCTTCACATCACCACACACAAATTAATCCAACGTGAGTGCTGCAACCAGTAGTTATCTCTGAACATCATCTTTGCAAACAAATACCATCTTTGGACACAGCTATGTAACTCCAAACATTCAGAACATAAACAATTATGGCACATCAGATTCTAGAGGGACTTGCTGTACTGTATGTTTTTCCTTGAGATTTTTTGAGGGTTTGCATCCTGTCTCTTCAATAAACAATATTACTTTGGGCACAAAACTTTCAAGACAGGCTTAGGGAAGAGAAGAAGAAAAGCAAAAAACTTGAACCTATCTTACTTTTTGAAACACCTAGAAATAACACAAGTAATTTTCAGAATTTCATTTAAATTTCAAGTTAAGAAGCAACAGATTGCAGGTGATTTTAACAGCTCTATCAAATCAATTAGAATGAAGATAAATGAACATGTTTTGGCTCAATTTTAAAATCTGAAGCCTGAAAACTTCTATCAAGTGCAATCTAGGTCTTTCTGAGTAAATGTGCTAAAATTAGTGTTTTCATTGTTTAGAATCACTTCTGTTTAAGTTCTGGACAGAAAATGCATGACAAAATGCATTACAAATAGAGATAATTTATTGCATTCTATAAAGAATTCATTAGAATATTTACAAAGCTCAAATCAGAAAAATCACAGTCTTTTTAAATATTTTTAAGACATTTTCTTTCTTATTCCTCTCTTGCTCCGTGATTTCTTTTTTCTGCCTTCAAACACAGGTTTGGCAGTCACCATGACTACATTTCCCAGGTCTTCATCCTCACCACTTGAGCTGCTGTGCCCTTTTTTCTCCTTATGGTCTGCTGTCTGTGTTGCAGACATGTTTTTCTTCCTTTTGCTCTTGCCTAAATCTCTGCCTTTGGATTCCTCCACTGAGGAGTCACTAGAAGTTTCTGAAAGATGCAAATTTCCAACAAAACCACCTCCATATAAAAATTCTTTTCTGGAATCTGAATGTTTTCTTCTCTTTCCACTCTGTGCTTCTGCTGCTGCAGCTTGATTTGCAGCACCTGTGGTACCTTTCCCTTTCCTTTTCCCAGGCTGTTCCATCTCTGTGACAGCAGTGGCCTCCTGAACTTCATCATCTGCTTCCTTTTCCTTTCTCTTCAGACAAGTCACAGCTCTGCGTAGTCTCTGACTTTTAATAGCTTGTTTTTCATGCTGTTCGAGTCTGAAGAATGAATCAATTCGAAGCTGAGTCTATCAAAAACAAAACAGAAACACAGTTGAATGTTTTTGTAATGGGAATTCAGTTGCTAGCTATATTATAAAGCATCTGAAACTAAAACAGGGCAAAGGAGTAATGAAATTAATACATATGCACACAGATGTGAACAGTAAGATGCATCATTATAGTAATACCCATACTTTATAATAAATTAGGCAACAAGAACCTTTACAGAAATTAATAATTAGCAAACTCCAGTGAGATTTCATAAACATTGTGCTGCTGGTGATTAGACATATGTTGCTATTGTCAACCCTAATACAGAGAATTTCTGTAGTGCTCTTAAGTATGTCTTTACAAACACATCCTTAGCTTCCAGCTGTTAAAGCAGAATATTTGCTAAGTAAATGCTGTAAGTGCACTTTGCATTTGTGCCTCCAAGTGCAAGTATACACAGGCTTTTGACTCAAGTTCATTGCACCACATGCTGCTACAGCATAAAGACTGAAAAGTAGAACTAACAGTCATCACACAGTGTGGATTTGTGCTATTCAACCACAGCTAGGCTTTTTGTACAGGCTAAGCCATTCCTCTACGTTTTCTGTAACATCTTCTAAGAGAGACAGACACTTCCAAAGGAGATTCCACTCAACCTGAAAGTATATGTAACTACGGGGGTTTCACTCCACTCAGTGATACAGAGAACCTAGAACACTGGTTTAAACAATGTATCTATGTTGTCTACGGCAAAAGGGAAAAAAGAATCTGACACTAGGGATCAATTTTACAACCCACTTTGACAGTTACCAGGGCGGGCATCACTATTCACTTTCAAGTGTTAATAAAGTTGACAGAACATTTACTTGGAAATTAGAGTAATATTATTAATGGACACTTGCTCAGCAGTTCAGTCTGCACTCGTCCTCAAAGGACGTGTGCAGCATCAAATGGACACTATCACTCCACCAAAATCTCAGGGGCACTTTTATATACTTTATAAAGTGTTTATAGAACACTGTCTTCTAGAAGTACTGAAGTTGCTTGAGGTACCTGTAGCTTGACTGTGTCCAGAAAAAGCAGCAACCTGGACTTGAGATGGGTGCTTGATAGGCAAGGAAACTTGAAACCAAAGTCTGAAATTATGCAGAGTCCCTCAGAGCACATTCAAATCATACAGAAATGAAGTCTAGAGAAGCAAGCTTAGTGATTAAAAAAAATATATATATATAAAAGATTAAAAACCATAACCCAGCTTCTGAGAAAAACATTTTACTTCAAAGCCTTGCTGTTCTTTTAAAATGCTTCTCTCACAATTTTCCAGTTATCCCTAAACTACAGGCAGACTTTTACCTGCTGCAAATTCAGCTGTTTCATCACAGGCAAGAGGATTCCATCTATCTTTGTTGTAGTCCAGCCAAAGTGATCCTTGCAGAATGTGCAGAAAGTTAAGGAACTTTACCAAATGGGCACTACTGGTATTTTGTAAACACATAAAATGAAAATTCCTGAAGTAAATAATGCCTGGAGGAAAGCTGCTCCACTTCAAAGCTTTTTTTACTACAAAATCAGACAAAAGACTCGATTAAAACAACATACCACAATCACACTACTCCATCTCCATTAGCTGCAGAACTTTTTCTCTAGTATCAGCATTTCCCAAACCATGTCTCAATGAAGACAGAACTCATTTTGGCTAAATGATATTGCCATAATACAAAATGCCTATAAATATACCTTATTTTTACACTTGCACTTACTGGAAGTTTTATTTACTGTTTAAAACACTATTAGCTCTGCATTTTTTGCCATCTACTTTTCAATAGTTCACTGCAGCTCAGACTGCAACTGAAGCAAAAAGTAGGCATTTTTGGAAGAAATTCAGGAAACAACTAGGGATAAAGTGCAAACTGAAACATCATTTCTGTCTAGACTTCAAGACTTATTTGTGAAAAATGGCAAACACACAGAGGGAGTGTGCAAACAATCCCACTTCAAGAGGAGAAAAAGACACAGGACAGTTACATAAACATAAGTTACAGAAATACCATATCACAACAAACTAGTCAGTTCAGCTACAAGATTATCTTTGCATGCAAAGTGAGGCAGCCCACTCTCTTAGGAGGGCAGAGCAGCCCTGACTGCCACATACACATGGCAGCATTCCCTTCTGTTCCAGAGGTGGCATCATTTTAGGGGAGCACATGCAGATAGGGCTTGGGGCCCCTCACAACAAGGAGATGTTAAGAACTTGACACTCCATTACTGACTCCTTACAAACTAAGTACTTTTACCTAACAAATAAAAGGATATTCTCTGATCTGCTCTACATCAGGCTTTCCCCAGGTGAATGAACCCCTTGACTCATCCACCACAGGTTTCAGGTATGCTTCTGCCACTGCTGGATTTGGGAAACCTGAATAAAGCTGTAGCTCCCGCAGTTTCTTCTTGACTTTGGTGTCATGTGGATTAGGCCTCACTTTCTTATTCTTCTGAGCCTCATTCCACCAGTCACTGAAAAATAGAGAAAATTATTAATTTGCCCCATAAAATAAAATCTGAAATATCAAGAGCCACCACGCTAATTTCAATAGCCTTAGTCTCCCTACTTCAATTACTACAAGAGATGATGTAGAAAATGTCCAAATGAAAGATGGCCAAAAGGACAAAAAATTTAAAAGCAGGAAAGACAAAACACACACATCAAATGCAGCTATTGTAAGCCAAGGTAGCAAATATCACCTGGATTCCCCATAAGCTGCTAAACAGAAGGCCTCAATTTCAGCCTCACTTGTAGAGGATGTTCCACACACAATAATAATTCTTGGAGGTTTTTTGGTATGCAAGGAAAAGAAAGGGAAAATCCCTGCCATTGACAATACAGCTACCTTGGCCCTCTTCAAACCCTTTTCTTGCCCACACCCCACCTGCCTGTCTCCTTCCAGGTCATCCATTCCTCAATCAAGTCCTCTTTCTCTATGAGCAAGATACAGCAACCTCTCACCAACCCAGGGAGAATGAACCTCTGTTCTACTATGGATTCAGCTCTCCAATAAACTCTGAGGCAGATGCACAATTCTACAGCTGTTCTGCTGTCTTTGTCTCACTGTGATTGCTATATCAACTTGTCACTTTATCTACTTATCATTACAAATAGTGATATCATGGAGTCATGTTTTACAGCCTACCATTAATGATGGTCAGTGACGGTCATATGTTTTGCTGCACACTTAAGCATCAGAAAAGCATATTTACTAGTAATCAAAATATGGAGATACAAAAAAGCAAATCACAATTAAGCATACGCGAATCTTAAGAGAGGTTCCAAGCCATGCCCAGGAAATTCATTTAAAATCTCCATCGCTGTTACAAAGCCAACATTTGGGATGCCCTCAGTATAGTCACTTCCAAGCAAGTATGCCAAATTAATTAGTTTGCTTCTATCCAACCCTGGAAAAGAAAGTTTATAGATTCAGCATTTATTAGCTTACAAAATAAAAAATATTATCAGAAAGGCAAAAACTGAAAGGAACACAAAGGCCTTAATGCAATAAAATTATATTTAATTCAACATCAGAATTTGCTAAGTTATATTCTGGAGCAGTATCAATATACTCCTGCTAACTCAAGCATCAATAATTGTGTTAATTTGACAAATATATCTTGCCAAAGTGAAAATGTTACAATGGACATCAGGAGGAATTTTTTCATGGAAATTATTGTTAAACATTAGAAAGGACTGTGCAGTGAGGTAGTGGAGTCACCATCCCTGAAAGTGTTCAAGAAACAACTGGATGTGGCACTCAGTGCCACAGTCTGGTTGACAAGGTGGTGATCAGACAAACATTGGACTTGATGATCTCAGAGGTCTTTTCCAACATAAATAATTCTGTGATTCTGTAATTTCAAAATTCAAGGTTGTTAAAAGATATTGTTTTTAGGTTTATTACATCCAGTTACTGCCCTGTTCTCATCTAATGTTGACCTGAATTGAGTAATGCCAGAATCAAATAAAAACATTCTGTTTGAATTCTAGTCCATAGTACCATAGCCTCTGCTTCCTAGAAGTGTTCCTCAACTGGGAGCCTCTTGCTCTGTGCTGGTACAGTTACTAAGCAGACCAGAAGAGCCTGTGAAAGAGCCAGAAAGAAGGAAGAACTCAGCTGACCACTTCTATTTGATCGGCTATAAGGTGTGAGGCAAGCAGACTGATTTTTAGTGACCAGCTTCAAGAGTTTAGGTTTGAAAAAAACCAATTTTTTAAAAATTCCACGTAGAAAAGGAGGGATGTGAGTCTAAATATGCAAAGCAATACCATCATCGTGCTAGTCACAATATCCATCATCTGTCCAGACAGAAGAATTTCTGCAATGCATGGGAAAGGAGAAGCATGGGACTGCAGAGGAATGTGACATAAAGACTGATGATGACTATTATTTCTCAATAAATAAATAAATAAATAAATAAATAAATAAATAAATAAATAAATCTTTTGCTTAGCACATCAAAACCATTTAAAAATCACAGACATGCTTTTACAGCAATCCTTTCCAATAAAGCCACAGTACCACATTGAAGTAGGGGAAAAATATTTCATTCCATTTACCAAAGCTACATTTTTTACCACATAAAAACATTATGAAGTTTTACATGCTACTATTTCAAAGTCTATAGCCTCTCAAATTGAAAATGTCAAAACTGATTTTAAAAGAGTTCTGCTCAAGACATAATAACAAGTTTAAATTGGTTCATATTTTGCCTAATACTCTATGTGATACTGAAGCTTAGTAGTTCAACAAAATTGGCAATAATTTGATTAGAGTAGCTCAAGAGTAATCAGACAGGAAAAAAACATTTTTCAGTGTCAACTATATGATAAATGTGTTACACATATTCCAGATCCTCTTTTAATATATTACATCTCAATATGTCCAAAACCAACTTCTATTTCCAGAAGACAAAAAAATCCGATGATATCAGAATATCATTTTTCCCACCACATCAGAAAAGGCATGTTAACATTTACCGAGAAACTGGTATAATAGTTCATATCTCCAGCCTTGATGATCATTACACTAACTGAGTGTATTAAATACAGGTGGTCTGCAAATTCAGGGGGGTCATCTGGCAGTGAAACAGCAACAGAACGGAATGGTTTTAGAGACTCTCCAAAGAACACACATTGAATAAGAGACACAAAATTCTGTAGAAAATACAAAGAGACAGAGGACAGAGCTGTCTTATTAAAGACTGCGTTTAACAAATCAATACCTGAGGCTTACCTAGCTGGTTCTGAAAGTCAACATACTGATAATATTCTACGTATTTGTTCTGACTGAAGAAATTTTTATAAACGTGTCGTGCACCAAACAGCCAAACGTCACTGTCATCAGTGATTGTCCCAGAGGTCTGATCAGTAAGGTCCAACACGGCACACTGTGCCTCTGCCTCCGTCGGAGCTTCGATGTATGGAATGCCAAACAGACGGAGGAGCTCCTGTAGGATAGAAGGAAAACAGTTAAATCATCTCAAGAGTTAACTTCTAATACAATTCTGCTTAACTCAGAACTGCTAGATTCACACTTGAGAGTTATTTATTATTTGACTACAAACCTTAAACTTCTGGTAAAAAGTGCCAAGCTCAAGTTAAGTCAAGAGGGAATCCCCACTCAATTCCTCTCAGGCAGACAGTGCCATATAAATCAAGCACTACTTGAGCATACTTTTCCCACACGGTTTGAGAACCTGCCATCTTAATTACACAAGCATACTTAAGTATTGTTTTGCACAGCAAGGAGAAAACTCCATGCATTACAATTATGTAGGCTCCAGGAAAGAAAAGATGCAGGTAGGTTAAATACAACAAGTAAAATTTAAAAAATCCTATTTAAAAAAAAAATGTGGTCATCACTTCATCTAAGAAAGTAGTATTAAAGCATATGAGAAATATTCACATCAAGCAGGAAACAGCAGGAAGACTAATCATTCCTTGGATAGTGTTTAGATATGCCTCTATTTTGATGCATTTTTCCTTTTATGGGATACATTACACAACCGCAGTTAAATATTCCACATGCACTAGGTTTACAGGTTTGTCCTAGTTACACAAGCCTGGATTATGTTCTTCACTCACATGGCTTTTGAGGCTTGACAGCATCAGTCTCAAGACTTTAAATTTTTACTGTAATTAAGAATAAAAGCACAAGATCAAAAGACCTACAACCATAATGGTGTGCCATATGATTACATGGCACATAACACTGCAAAGTCAACCTACTGGCCTTTAAAAAATCACCTGAAGAAACAAATATGTGCAAATATTTAACCAAGATTAAATATCATTTCAACACTACCTAAACTGTCCCATTAAGAAAAACCAAGCATTTACATATTTCTCAGAATTTGTTAGTATAAGTTTATTGCATCATAGACACTATAACTAGTCTGCTATATTATGGGTTTGTTAACCCAAATACATTGTATTAAACCTTGAAACACTGACACAGAAGTAACAGGCTTATTCAGGCTTTACTGGTGAGATTCCTTCAAATCGCTTACTCAGGGCATAAACTATACAGACTTCTTGTAATTTTTTAACATTTTAATCACTAGGGGAAATCACAGTTTACCTAATACACAGTCTGTATCAATTCTTTGCTGCTCAACATAACTTCCTAATATTTTTTTTCATTTTGCACCTTACAAAAACAGGCCAAGATCAAACTGGCCTAACCTTTAAAAGTTGGTGCTCAAAAGATATACTCATTTATCTGTAACTATACTATTGTTTTATAATGTTATTATACTTACTTATAATAGTTGCAATTCAAGATTACCTCAACATTTTCAATATTTTAAATCAAGCAAACTGAAGAAAACAAGCTTCTAAGAGGGGAAAAAAGGTGACCTATAACTAAGCAAGATTACTAACAGCTTTTGAGTAAATGACTGGGGTAGAGGAAAGAAACAAATCAAAATGACTCAACAAATACTACCTGGCTTTCCAAGAACATCTGTCCTGTTACAGAAGCAGCAACACGTTCCTGCTGTTGTTTTTGAGACTGAAGAGTACTCTGCTCAGCAGAAAGGTTCTTTTCCAATTCTTCTAGTTCTTCCTGAAAATATAAACCAAGATTTTTATTATTTCAACAATTCAGGTACACTTAGTAAAGTAAAGCACAAAGTCTCCAGCTACAATTATTCTAGTAGTATATGTTCCTTTAATTCACACTAGGAAGTTGTTACAGTTTCTCTAATGCAGCAAATTGTAAGACCAGAGATAGTCTAGTCATCTATTTGCTAAAACCTCGAAGTTTTCCTTTAACTTTAGCGAGATTATGATTAACCACCTCTTTATCAGTTCCCATACAATTAGATACCTATGTGAGAAAGCAATGAAACAATAAGAAGCTGTTCAATAGTTTTCCTTAACAACTATTTGGAGGCAAAGCACTCCATTACAAGTTCAAAAGAAGAAACAATGAGTTACCAAACTGATGTCTTGCCACTCATCCACTGCATCTTTACTATCAGCTTCTCTTTCAACATTCTGAGTGTTCTCCAACTGCACATCTTCAGACTCCTTCAGCAAGTCCGGTGTGAAAGCATCAGGTCGGTCTGTCTTCACTTCTGGAAGTGTTGGTTCATCATCCATTTTTTCATCATAATTAGTAACAAACTCAGCCTCATTACCGACCTCAGCATCCACTTCAATAAAGCTTCCTATCAAAGGAAAACAGAGACTTGTACACACTTTTAACTTGCGCAGTGACTTTTTTTTCTATATACAGTGGATTAATATAAGGATTGTGAAATTACATAAATAAAGTGGCTGACCGATTAATAAATCAGTTAAATTCAATGTACACAGCATGCTTTCCTGACTCTCCATATTCTATACTCAGGTTTCAATGACAAAATGCGACACAAAGGGGAAAACACAGCTCAGATTTTCTTCCTGCCTCCTATATATATGGGAGTGGATGCATTTTTAAACATTTCTTACTAAGAGAAAAGGTTACTTTCAACTGACTACAAATACAATGTTGTCCTATTTTCTTACCCTTTTACACAATCAAAAAGCACATACCATCAGAATCACTGTCTTCAGACTGTGATATCCCTTTACTTTCCTCCTCAGGATCTCTTGTTTCTGGAACAAATCTAATATCCTCAGATACATTCTCCTCTGATTGTGAAATTACTTCCTGTGCATTTTCAGAAATTTTCAAGTTTTCCTCATTTTTCAAAAGGTCTGTTGTTTCAGCATGAATCAAAGCACTTACACCAGTTTGCACAGGAGAACAGCTTGGCTTCTGCAAACACAAATTCATATCCTTATCTCTCAGAGACTCTGAGTCCATTTTGGAACCATTTTTTTCTTTGTCTAAGTCTTCTTTGTCTTTTCTAGTATTGTTAATACAAGAACAATTTTCAGCTCTGGATATACTGGTATCACTTGGTGAAATATGATTTTTGGAACCATTTTCTTCCTTGCCTACATCTTCTGTGTCTTTTGCAGTATTATCAATATAAGTTTCACCTATGGATATACTAGTGTCCTTGGATGCAATTTGATTTTCTGAATCATTATCTTTTTTGTCTATATCTTCTTTACCTTTTCTAGTATTTTCAATAGCACAATAATTTTCCCCTCTAACTATACCAGTGTCTTTGGGTGTAATATGACTTTTTTCCAACTCCTGACTCTTCTGTTTAAATTTAGCATCTTGCATAGTCACTTGGATTGATGAATGAATTGTAGCTGTAGGAATGTTCTTTCCCTCCTTAACTTCAGGAATCTGCTCCTCATCTGAGCTACTAGGCAGAAAATTCTTCCTTTCTGGTCTTTCTGACAGCATTCCATCAGTTGTAGCAGTAACAACTTCCCCCCCTTTATCATCTTCACTCAGAGCTTGCTGAATTGCCCGCAGTGTTCTTGGAGACACACTGCCTTCCTCTGACACAAACTGGTCCACGTTCAATTCTCCTGCTTCCAGCTCTTCTTCTGAGCTGCTTTCCACCATCGCTGCCTGGATAGCAAGCAATGTCCGAGGAGAGGGGGGTGCTGCCACCACCTTGGTATCTTCCTCTGTCTGCATCTTGTCAGATGTAGACAGCTTTTCATTAGCAGGAGATTCATTGATTTTATTTAATTTAGTCAATTCATGCATTTTTGATGAGGGTCCTGCAGTAGTTTCCAAGTCTCTACTCATAGCTTCTCTTGCTTGAATACCTGAAAGAAAGTTTTGTGTGGGAAAATACTGCTTTATAATAACATTCCATTTTACATAATGAACATCATTATATAAACATTTTTAAACTAGTTTTCTACAAGTTTACAGATCACAGTTAATAACATATAACAGTAATGCACATTTCATAGAAAGTACTGGCTACATGCACCAATAAACAATATTCAGGTTTTTCTTAAAACTGCCAGTTTTAAGTGTGCCGGAGTACATACTCCAAGTGATAGGTTTTATAAAATTAAGACCTGACATACCCTTTATCAGAATATAGCGAGAAGTCTCTTCAGAGACAACCCTCCTTGATTCCACTTCTTTCACAAAACCACCTTCATTTTCATATTGTGTTTGGATTTCACCCGAGTACTGTTGATTCATTTCTTTTTGCACATTTTCTATGTGCCGATTGAGGCTGCTTTTTTTAAGCAAACCTCTAAGCTGGTACTGGGAAAAGTCATTGGAGTCCTCAAAAAAACAAAACAAAAAACAAAACAAAACAAACAAATCAATTTAAATAAAACGCCCCTTTTAAGCAAATTAATTTCCCACATTCTGGAAGTGTGGAAATTCTTTCAAGAGTTCCTTTAAGCAGCTAACATTTGTCTTTCACGGGCTGCTGCACTCCCAAGCAACAGCAATACTATCCTGGCAACATACAACAATTCTGAAAGGTACCAGTAATTCTGAGTGCTGGAGAACATGACATCTCAATTTTGGCTATCAGAGCTCACCCCCATCTTAAAAAAACCCAAATAATTAAAAGAGAATCTACATGTGGATCATCTTAAAATGATGGTTCTTAGATTACATTTGGACATAAACCATCATTTGATCTGTGTATATTGTATTTTCAAAACCTCATTGTAGAAGTGGCACTATAGGATTCCCCATTCATGTCTGAACAGCTTCAACACATCTGCCTAAGTTACAAAATCCTTTTCCCAGCTGCCAGCTCCTCTAACAATCTCAGGGTTTGGAATCCAAGCCTTGTTCATACTGCCTGGTTCATCTACACCAGTAGCATGTTCCGCAGTCTTGGGCATAACGCTGATGAGGCACAGCATGATTTTTAACATTTTAAAACTAGCTCTGCTAATTTTAGTGGAAATCAAGAGATAAGGCTGTTAAGAGTCATTATCTCATCGGATTTTTTTTCTCCTCAAGGTAACATCTCATATTAAATAGTCCAGTATGTAAAGCTTTCCAGATGTAGTACTCTTTCTTTATTTGCATTAATGGAAATAGCTCTATTCCAATGCCTTGAAAGTTATTTTAAATATTACCTCTGGCATTGCTTCAAATAATGTTCTTCTTCGCTTCGTAAGTTCTTTAATATCAGTTAAGATCTCATGTTTTATTTCTGGAGGCAGTTTGTGGAAATCTTCTGATTCAATATCTACAGAATAAGGATTTTCACATAACTGTTCCTATAAAAACGGAAAACAAGAATCTATATTTTATATTACAGCACAACAAAAACAATAAAATATTTAGAACATAATTCTAAACAAAACAAACAAACAAACAAACAAAAAAAAAAAAAAAAAAAGAAGAAGAAAAAAACAAAACAAACCACACAAGAACTTCATTGCCACTTCCCATATGGTGAAGAAAGGAAAAAAAAAGTAACTACTATGTAATTAAAATGTGTTAAGTACCCTGTTGAGGTACATTGTATAAAGAAACTTGGTTTCATTCTTTTTACAAAATGATACTTAGTATAAATCACTAAAGCAGGTCATATAGCCTCAGCTGTTCTGATTTTATCCTTCCAAAGAGGTTCTCCTTCCGAAAGAGAACTACTTCAAAGATAAACAGTCTTTCCAAAAGTTTTTTCTCTTTTTTTTTTCTATTGATGAAAAGAAGAGATCATTTTATTATTTATTATGTCTTCTTCTTAGGTCATATATTTCTCTTCTTCTCTTCCTATCAGATCAGCACATCAGAAGCAAATGCAGAAACTATCTGTGAAAACTCAAGGACTTAAGTGCTTCAACTTCAGTTCACATTTGGAGAAGCACAAGAATTTTTAAAAATATGCTGTCTTTAACATGCACACACATGTGCACAAATACATGTATTTCACTTACATTGGTACAAAACCCAATGTCTTCTCCATATATTCAGAGGAAGCAGTAAAAAGAAAGCAAAAGGATACCAAAATAATTTTCTGTTCTGCTGTATTCTAGTGGAGAAATCACATTTATGTTTCCTCATTAATAGGAATTCTTATAGTACTGAAGATTAACTTGTTTGCTGATAAGTAATGCTACAATAAGACCTATATCTCCAAAAATTTGGCTTTTTGTTTGTGTTTTAAGTATAGCAAGTGAATGAGACGATTGTTCACAGTAACAAGGCAACTAGGTTGCACTTACTTGCAACATCTTTTTTTGTGTCATTCTCATTTGCCACTCTTTTTCTTCCTCCTCTTCTGAGCTAAAAATCACAAAGAGAAAACAAAAGTTGCAGATATTTACCCAGGAGAACAGAGTTTCTATTTTAAGCAAAAAGACGTTAGTTATGCCTTCACTGGTCAAGCACAAAAACGTGCAGCATCAAACATAAACACACACACACACATATATATACACAAACAAATATATAAATACATAAACGTCATAAAGATCTGAACAGAGAGTAAGAAGGCAAACTTCTGTCAGTTAAAACTAGATGGAGACAATTGCTGCTCTTTAGATCATGACACAATTCTTACTTGGTCAGTATAAATATATATATATTTATATTATACTTTTATACAGATGTGTAACCGACAGGGCACTTCATATTCTCACTTAGTGTTATTTAAGAAGATGCCACCAGTGTGACAAGTACAGACAAAGCCTGCCTCTGCTGAACATGTCAACACAAAACAGAATCAAGCTGCCACACCCAAGCTTGAACAATTAGTCCCATTTAGTTGTATGAACATGGCCATAGAGACTGAGGTAGAACTTTCATCCTTATATACGAATCCAGTGTAGAAATTTAATCTGTGGGCTGAAAGCTCCTTCTGTTACTTTCCCATAAATAACTAGGAGGCTTCTCTATCCAAAAAGAAACTATAATAATAAATAAAGAAATATACTTAATATATATATTACAGTGTCTCACAGGTCAAAGGCCTTTCATCAGCATCAAAAAATGTGGTTTATACTTTTACCTACGTTTATTAAAAGCCATCTAAGCTATTTTTCTTAATTCTACCTACCTATTCTTCTCTTCATTCTCCAAAGCAGGCAGTACATACATATCATCAATTCCTTCTCTTCGAACTTCTGTAATACTAGGCAAAGCTTCATTTCTTAGGGAAAAAAAAAAAAAACAAAACAGCAATTAACAGCTTCAAAAAGACTGTCATTTATAAACAAGGGGAAAATTTTTTTCTTGCCTTTTGCCTTTAAGAGCAGTTTTGATAACATGTCTCTTCAAAAGTGTTTTCAAGAGTTTCTCTGCAGTTTTCCTGGAATCATTGATGGCAGTTTCCTTTCTTTGTCTTCGCTTAGCCTATGAAAATAAGATTAACACCAAGATTTTGCAGGATGCTGAAGATGCACATCCAGTGAATCCCTGTGAAAGTTCTGTGTGCTGAGCCTATGAGCTACTCCTAACTCATCCTACACCAAGGGGACCAGAGCTTTCAGAGCCTCTAAATCTATGTCTGTTTCCTCTGTGGAACTCAGGAATAGCTTTCAGCTTCTAGGTACAAATGCCTGCAGAGCTGCATCCAGGTCTATTCTGGAGCACAAGCCAGCCTTGTGCTATCATCCACTTCTCTGCAACCTGGCTCCCATGCATATCAAACCTGCCTAGATTAAAGAAGAGCTGCTGCATGCTCCAAGAGCAGACCCAGGCTGCGACCGCAAAGGACACCTGCAGAGCCGTGGACCTCAATCCTCCATCCCCAAAGCTCAAAATCATAAGCAGAACAACAGGAAGGAAACTGAAAATGACTGCTTACCATACAGCCTCTTTTACATTGCAGTAACTCACAAAGGTACTTACCAAAGTTTGCCTCTTCAGAAGAGGTGCCTCTCCGTCAAAAACAAAGATGGGGCGAATCCGGAAAAACAGTAACTTGCAGAGTCGATGAAACAGAGTGAGCAGGTGAGCATTCCGAACAGAAATACCACCACGATCCCTGGCTCCCTTTATTGCTTGGTTCAACCAAATACTGATATCTTAAAGACTCGTTGAGAGAAAAAAATGTGCTCTTTTACACATATACACATTGAGAGTTCCTATAAAGTGCACAGATTTGATTGAGTGGCTTTTGCCCATGGCTCCAAGTTTGTTTTACTAAAACCAAGAAAATCCAAATAGCTGTGAACTTGGAAGAAGACTAAATCATTGCCCTATCGCCCTGCACAAAGAGCAGAGTGAAAGCAAAAGCGCAGCAAATTTCTCCTCAGTTATTTATACAGGTAAATGACAGGTAACTTCCTTCCCCATCTTTCCAGCATTTAACCAAGTATACAGGACAGGAAAGCTAATACATAAGTATAAAACTTCCTCATCTTGTAGTCCTACTGAGAGCAGCACACTTATTTATGAAGTGCAAAATTCTATAGTCAAACACTTGTATAAGGAACTTATTAAAATAAAAAAGTCTATTTTTTTAAAGATTAAAACAAGAAAGCTTAGTATTTAACATATTATAAAGCAAAACTTCCACTTACCAAAATGTAGGCAATGTAAATGTAGTAATAATAATAATATTAATAATAATAAAATAATCACTTATAAATAAGGGAAATAGTTAAAACAATCTCCCTAGCAACTTCGGTTCCGCAGCTTTACTTTAAAGGATACCAACAGCAAGAATTTTCCCTTCCAGCGTTTCTGGGTTTATGGGTCTCCCGGTGCATTCAAGCAGCTTCCAGAGTCCTTGAACTCCCATTGTCCTTCCTTAGCTGCTTTGAGAGAAAAATCTATGGGGCACAAAAGAAGGAATAACCCAAAGATTACACCGCCCGCGACCGCTTTATTAATTCAAACAGAAATAACGAGGACGCCGCTCGGGCCGGGGTAGGCAGGGACAGGCGGGGTCGCGATCCCGGGTCCTAGCGCAGGGATGCGGGAGGGACGGGAGAGAGACGAGGCAGGAGGGCCCCGGTGCCCACCCGCGGCCTCCGGCCCGGCAGCGAGCGCAGGCGCCGCCCGGCGCAGCCCCGCGGGCCGCCGGGAGTCGCAGGCGCGGGGCGGAGCCGGCGCAGGGCCCGGCCCGGAGCAGCCGCCCACAGCCCGCCCCAGGGCCCCCGCCGCCCCTTCTCCGGCTGCGGCTCCTGGGGCGGTGGGCTCCTCGGCTGCCGGGAGGAGAGCTTAGTACCGAACAGCGGAGAATAACAGAACGTTGGAAAAGATCTCCGAGATCATTGAGTCCAGCCTGTGACCGAGCGTCCCGCTGGCAGCTAGATCATGATCGAAGTACCAGGTCCAGTCTAAACGGACGGTAATTGCACCACTTCCCTGAGCAGTCCTTTCCAATATCTGATCACCTTTTCTGTGAAGAAATTCCATTAGGCCTAGCCTTAACCTTATCTGGTGCAGCTTGAGACCATTTCCTCTCATCCTGTCACTTGTTACGTGGGAGAAAAGGCCGACTCCTACCTGGTTACTCCCCCTCCTTTCAGGTGGTTGTAATGTCAGGCCCGAGCCTCCCCTTTTCCAGGCTAAAAAATCCCAGCTCCCTCAGGTGCCCCTCACAGGACTTGTGCTCCAGAGCCTTTATCCTCTCTATTGCCCTTATCTGGTTGGAGAATGGAAAAAGTCTCCTGGCCCAGAACAAAATTCCACAATGCAGGCCAAAAGTAGTCCTACTTTTCCCACCCCCGAACATGATTTTCCCTGCAGTCTGTGCTCTCTCTGTTCTGCCCTGACCACAGCCCCAGTGCCCCCCACTGCAGGCACCCGAGCACTCAGGAATCCCTAGGGAAAGCTCCCTAGGACATGCTAGAAAAATCCATATATTACATACTCCGTGGATGAAGTGTGAGTCTCCAACCCAAGAGCAAAACAACTGTAAAACCAGAATTTCATCTCAACCTACTTTAAGCAGAAGAGCCAGATATCACCAGAGGAGAGACCCTGTTCCTCAGTGCAACTACCATTATTAAGCAAGCTATGAGACACACATGTAACTCTGGCTATGTAAGTCCTAAATCCCCTAAAGAACAAAGCTCAAGTACTCTAAACAAAACTGAGCCCTCAGCCCAAACTCAGCTTGCAAAAACATGGTCTGAAAATAGCTCATCTGGAAAATAATGTTTCAAAACCTATGGGTTTTGTTCAGTCATAAGGCTGCAGGCTTTGAGAAATTAAATAGCAGAAGTCACAGTGGCTGCACTGAGCACCAGTTTTAATGACCCAAGAGATCCTGCCTACTTTGCTAAGCAGTAATTGCAGCTCTGATCTGTCACTTACCTACTTTGCTGAAGACCTTCACTAAATGCAGGACCATCATTTCCCAGACAAATGAAAAACAAACAAGATAGAAAACAAATTTTATTGAATGAACAAAAGTCTAAAAGTCTCCCATTTTTGGTTAACAAAAGCAGCAACCTACAAAACCCCTGCATTCCATGACAAATCTTTTTATGTCAAAAAATTAATCCTTGAGCAGGTATGAACATTTGTACACAGAACAATACAACTGTTGAGATGTGTTTGGGCAAACAACTGAATTTATCAGGGAAAGAAAAAAAGAAAAAAAAAATTCACCTGGGACACCTGATAAAGCTTGAATTGTGTGCTGGCTGAGAGGTATATCATCAGGGCCTGCCAGCAGTTTTCAGCACTTGCATCCCCTTCACACAAAATGAAAAAAGCAGCAGAAAAAGGACAAATTGTAAGACTGAACAAGGAAAAGAACTGCCAACAGAACACAGTGTTCAGCTCATTTGGCTAATTGTAAATGCAGCTTTTAATACTGAATTTCATAAGCTTGTTTTAAGTGAGTCCGTGCTCTCAGGAGGCTCCAGGATAAGAGTTCAGCCACTTTACCCACAGAGCAAAGGTAACAGAAGTTCCGTCCTCGAACAGGCGATTCCTCGCAGTCAAAAACAGGCAACCAGATAAGGGAAAAGAAACTGAGACCTGCTTGACAAGATATGATTATCTGACTGACAGAGGTCAAATGGGAATTAAATGGTGAATGTACATTCTCTTTGTAAATCCAACAAGGTTTTCTAACCTATGTGATCTTTTTATGAAGTGCCAAAAACAAAGGCAATGTTTACTTTTATCTTTACACCATTTGCAGAAAAACCCTTTTTTATATTGTCATATCATAATTTTTCATGCTTTTGAACAATAAATATTTTCAATTAAGTCTGTTTATTACATTGACTGATTTCAACCTGCTCTTTTGTTTTCACAGATCAGGACATAGTACAATTATTTCAAAAGAAATGATTGATTTTACTATCATATTCACCTTTGATTGCAAAATTACAACAATCTGTGCTTATCTGTCACTTTATACATCAGATCTCATCTATTGCAACCATATCAACATATTTATTTAATAATTATGAAGCTGTATCTTATACCATAATTTCTATTCTTATGTGTTCTAGGACTAATAAATCCCTAATATGTTTTGATTAAAACTAACTTTAATATATTAATTCTATCATCTAAAGTTAATTTTAATCATTTCCATCATAATCATTGTAACTCTGATACCCACTGTTCCTCCTCTCCCGAAGATTAGATTTCTTCCACGTGGATTCTTGATGAAAGCTAGCACTGAAAGATCGACCCAGTCTTCCGTGTTGTTTCTTAGATATATTGTCTTCACTCTCAGATTTGGAAATTCCTTGTCCTTGTGTTTGGGACTGTTTATTCTGTCTAACAGTTCCAAATGGAAAATTCCAAGGACCAAATCTTTGCCAGTTAAGTCTCTGAAAGGCAATGATGCAATGAAGATTTCCTCCAACCTAATCAAAGTAAAACAGGTTCTTTGTTAAATGCACACCATAGGCACGTTTCTAAAATACATAGATATTTGACATCAACATATTGGCAAGTAACACAATACTTTCAAAAAGAAAACAAACAAGAAGTGCCACAACATATTAGCCAGGAAAAAAAAAAATCAACAAACAACGAAACACAACAATAACCATACACAGAAATATACAACTTGCATCAATCAGTTCTGGTTGTCTTCCAGATTCAATTACTACTTTCTTACTCATCTTTTTTATCTTTTTAAGCTATCCATTTTATCTTTCGTGGGCCAGTATCACTTATCTTCTGCTACTCTTTTTTTTTTACTTTCTATCTACCTTCTCAGCAATTATCTGTTCTGGTCCATTCTGATCTTGCTGACACAGTCTTCCATAGGGTCTTCACATCTGAAATCATCTCTTCAGTCTATTATTTCTCACAGAGTTTCAATCTGCAAATCACAAATACATCCTCCACCCATGAGATACAGCCCTATCTATAGGAAAGAAAGCCACATGCATTGACAGTAACTCCACACAAGGGAGACACAAATATTCTTTTATGCCTGATCCTATTCAATTGTACTTTCTTTCCCACTTAAATGTCGTTGGAGGGTCATACCCCAAAGGGTCTTTAGTTTGTCTGCACAACATTTCTATACTTGCTGCAGCTACATTTTAAACCAACAAAGTTAAATATTCTGACCAAATACATTCCGTATACACAGATATCCTGGTTCATCCTAGGATATACCAAGCTACTGATGTTTTATATCTTGTCCAGCAAGTAAATCTAAATGACTTTGGTATGCAAGAACCCACATTATATTTTTGTCTTCAGCAACTTCATAACAGAACAAATTCCTTTAGTGATCTTACACTGCTGAAGCATGAGTAAGTTTGCAAAAAACCTACCATGAATTTCCTCCCATCTTAGTGAGTTTACCTTACCTTCTTTGTTTTTCGATGTTGCAATCCTCTCTCTAGGTGTCGAATATCTAGATATTCTGGATTTTGAGTGTTTAGGTCAGTGACAATATCTGTCCACCTACAGAATAAAATCATTACTACTCAGCTGATATTTATGAAGCCTCAGCAGCACAAAGACTCAACGTGCACATACACAAATACAGACCTGTAACCTGTAGCTTTAAACAGTCTTATCAGTGATTTAAAGATAAATGAATGCATAAAGTTACAAAAGCCTCAGTATTAGAGACACGAAACTAGATGTAAAAGTGTCACTTTTAATCAAAGCATTCACAGTGATTATTCCTGCTCTCGAGAAACACCTTCCAAAATGAGTAAGAGCATCATGAGTCAGTTACATTCCCTACGCTTACCAATTCATCAGTTTGGGAAAGAAGGAAGCTAAGTGTGGTCTTGGCAAGAAGAAACATTAGCCCTTTTTTCCTTTAAACCTCTCCTACCTTTTTGCATTATTTTGTTCAGTTCCTTGGTTTCTATCACACACTAAATGTGCTTTCACCAGAGACAACTCTCATCATAACTCACTCCTCCACTGTATTTAATTCTAAACTATCAATTCAATCACTCCCCATTCACTAAGCTTTTCAAAAACTCATAATTCCTTCCAGCCCAGTTGAAATGGATCTTTTCATATTCCAGACCTTTTTAAACCTGCACACCACCTTTTCATTTCTATCAATGTCTAACTGCCTGTTTAACACCACTCTCCAAGTTCAGAATACGCATTTCTGCTCCAGCCTTTGCGCCCTTTCCTTAAGCACAGAACTTTCTGCCAGCTCTCACAGGGAGTGCAGCAGGAGGAAGAATGTCTCCACAATCAAAATTAGTATTACAAAGGGTTTTATTATATATTCAGAAACCTTTTCCTGTGCCATTTGTAGTTAATATACCACACAACGAAGTTCTACCCTTGGGACTTACAACATGCCATTTCTCAATAATCAGACGCATAATGGGATTTTAATTTTGTTGCACTTAATCTCGTAGTCCAAAATACCCAGGTACTTGGAGTTATTGACAAAGTCACATCACTGACAAAAAAATCCTGTTAAATATAACTAATCCATGATATTTCTACATAGCACCCTCTAGTTCTACTAGTCTGTATGTCTAGTTTAGACGCCAACTTTGTTTGGGTCAGACCTCATCGTAAATATACTGCTTGAATGCACAGATAAGCAAATAACACAACAGAATAGGGGCTGCACCTGAGCTAAGAGATCTCAGCAGCAGCAGAATATCCTGTGCACAGCCCAGACACAGCCTGTGGACGTCCTCGGCTCCAATGTAAACTCCTCCAAGGGCCATGCAGTCTGTAAGTCACAACTGGCATGACCGTAGGCAGCTGAGGTGCCTTTTCTTCCTGATTAATATGAGCTGTGTCACACTCAAACAAAAGATATGGGCTTTGGCTCTTAGCAGCCCTCATATGTTCTGACAGGTGATGTAAAACTGCAGAGCCACCCTTGAGGTCAAAACATGAAGCTTCTCACTACGGCACCATCTGTTTCTATTAGATACATATATATACACACTCATGTATATATTTATTCAAAAGAATTAAAAAGTCAGTTGGTGACTCTGAGTAGAGAACTACAAACTGTTTTGAAAGAAAACATTATTTTGCATTCTTACCAAGTAACATACCTTTTACAATGTATTGTTGGATGCTTTCTGCTGGGCTCTCCAATTAAGATCCAATATTCTACTTCTTGCTGCAGGACACGACCTCTGTTCAACAGAAGACACAATCCTAGTAAGATTTATTGTGCATACGAGAAAGAAAAAGAGATACTAGCAATCTCTTATTCTTTTTAGGATTTTCTAACATTTAAAATTGTTTCCTCAGCCAAACTAAAAACCAGCTCCTGTGCTAGAGCGCTTGCAATTCCATATAGGGAACCTTTTGTTTCACAGGGTCTGAAAGCAAACCTTGGGGATGCTACTACACGTTATTTGGGAGGAAGACAGATTTTCACTAAGAGCAGATTTATTTGGATGAAAGACAGTCTGGTACATGATGTAAGTATAAATATATAGGAACCAACAGAAATAAGAGTTGTGGAAAGCCACATAAATGTGGTACAAACAACTTCCTCCCTATCTGTGATGTCTAATGGTCATGAAAGAGTCCTTTCCACTATTTTTAAACTACACCTTGGCTGACAGGTGTTACTAAGAGCTGTAGGGTAACCTGTAAGAAAAGAACTGGCAACTTCCAATGCTTCCTTCTAAACTTCCAATACCAGATACTAAAATCCAAACTTCTGAATTAATACTACTTTGCAATTAACTTCCAAGAAGCTCAAAGCTTGCAGTAACCTTGCCAAGGAAAATTTTTGACAGGTATGAGGGCAGAACTGACGAGATACACAGGACTGCTCTGTGACTTCCTGTGTATAATTATCTCATGAAAAACTACATCAGTTTCATTTTTCTGCCTAGGGTATTAAACAGCATATGGCCTTATTGCTTGGAACATTTTGTTTACTTACAAAAAATTCCCTGTAAAATAACAATCTATTCCATCAGTGCAAAGATGGGAAACCAAGACACAGGATAGATTAATTGACTTACCTAAAGTCACACTGGAAGTCTGTGGTTGAACTGGGAACTGAACCCAGGTCTCCCGAGTCCAAATCCAGCAACCTAAGATCATACAGGAAGTCTGTGGGTGACCTAAGAACTGTCTCTAAACTCAGCCTAGCAACCTATCCACTCACTTCGTTTGGGACCTAAAATGTCTCTCAGCTTGATTTTCAAATAAAACCTTTCCTTTGTAAGTAGAGTGCAAAAACAGTGCAAGAACTGCTCCAGAATCTACTGGTAGTGCTTCTGAAAACAATTTTTTTTTTCCCCTCAGTAGGATCAGAAAATACAAAGAAAACAGGATGCTCATTTGGGTCTGACCTCCGGCCTAAAGTAAGGCTGTAAAAGCTTCTTGAACTTATTATTTCATGTTATATTGTTAGAAGAGAACTGTTGTTAAGAAAGAAAGCTAATATTGACTTAAAAATAACATCACTAGTGACTAAGAATCCATTCCAGCCAAGGGTAAAGAATGAAAGTGCTACTCTCACCCATTACTAAACAAGATAAATTTAAATTAGTTAAAAGGCATGTTATGTTTCCACACACTGGACCATATTATTTCTTTGTCTTCTAGTACAGAGTCTTCCTAACTGATTGAGTAAGTAAGTGATTAACATTTTGGTAAACTCAAGTAGACTGATGTGTTAGATTTCTACTTGGGGGATATTTTTTTAGACTCTTCTCACAAACCTGGTAAGTCAGTGAACTCAGTCTCAATAAAAAAACTGTATTCTTTTGTTCTTATATTAAAAGTTTTCATTAACCCTATCATAAGCTTCACACTGGGAAACAATTAGATTCAGATGATTATGCTTTATCACCTCCAATCAATGATCATTTTGAACTCCGAAAGTAGAGCTAGCATTCTCTATTCCTTGATGTGACCCTACCTCTTCAACAAAGTCAAAGTCAGACTACTTAGCAAGCAGATAGCCAGAAGTTCACCTTATATTAGTAACCTACGCTTTTCACTGTTCAGCATTCCCCAATACTGGTATCTGCTAATTTTCTCAGGGATTGACTACTTAGCTCTATGATAATGCTAATAAATACTGACCAATGGCTGAACATAGAGAAAGTCCAACAGAATCCTTTAATACCTACCATGTTGCAACTATGTCGAGAGAGGAAAAACAGCTTAATATGATTCACTGAATGAGGAAAAACAAACTGCTCTCCTCAAGAGTGCATAGAGTACTCTACTAAGTATGGCACTCTACATCGAGCAACAAGGTAAATGCCTTACAAAAGCTAATATATATCTCAAGAATATCTTTTATTTTAATATTTTCAAAGTTAAAATTTGTGGGTTTAATGCAAGACTCTCCCCAGATTCCATATGAATATTAATGCTATTACCTTTTTTAAAAAATCTGTATTTAATTAAAAACTATATTAACTATTGCATTATATTATCCTAGTAGTATAACTCTGACAAATCTGAAATTATTATACAGGGAACTGTATTTTTATTCTAAAACAACTGGAATATTAAGCTTATAAAAGTACTCCAGCATTTCAAGCATTGTTAGGAAAAGTCAAACCTAATGTCATAGTCCAAAGATCTCTTCCAGGTTTTCTCCCCCTGTTCCCTCCCAATTCCAGGTAGCAAATCATTCACATATCTTTACTTTTCTATGCCTTACATGCCAGTAGTTGGAGTTTACCACCACCATTATTAGTCAACATTAATGCAAAAAAGGTACATAACCACCATCATGTGATACCTACACAAACACTGGTAAATTTCATTGCATCCACCTCAAGAAGGATTAATATCATGTAGACTTTTTGCTTCTAGATTATAAAGGAAAATTGCAACATACATAAACCTGTTTTCTCTTGCAAGCTCTCTAGGAACAGATTCTCCCCATAATTAGCTAGCTTTTTATCGTTTACCTTTAAGAAAACCCCACCTGGCCATACAGCCATATGGCCATTTTTCAGCCCATACATTTTTAGTTTTCAGATTAGTTACCTTCATTCGTCCTTCAATAAAATAACTACCTTCTCTCTACATGGCTAAAAGGTCTTTAAAAAAAGAATTTCTCAATACCACTTACAGTTTTCTTTTTCAAGTTCTCTCAGTGTAGTCTGTTTAGTTATGTTTCATTTTAAGTCAGTCCTTTCAAATCACATTGTAGTGTTTTTCTAACTCAGACAGATGGCTATATGACACAAACTGAAATGTTCTTTATGTAGAAAAATGGTATCAAATTGAAGTAAATTTTTCTGTATGTTTCTTCCACTAAAACAAGCATGAACACAGTATCTTACCTATAGGCTTTACTAGCTTTTACTGGGGTTGCTTCAAATCCAATTGGGCAAAAATAATGGTTTTGGCAATGGTAGATGTAGGCCATTGATTCATCTTTCAGTCCACGTGTTAGCTTTGCAAGGGCTCCTGCAGCTACAAAGGAAGATCAGGTTACAGTTCTGGGTGCTTTGGATCCTGATTAACATATTCAGCAGAAAAAAATACCTTTTTTGACAACAAAGTAGTTATACTGCTTTTTAAGTGGGAGGACATGATCTGGCAGGCACGCACAAAATACACTTTTGATATCAAACTTATTACTTTTTTGTACCAGGCAGGAAATTAAATACTATCTGCCACACAGTCTGAGCTAGGGAAATGCAATATAAAGTATGCTTTGTGTTTAGATCAAAAGCAAATTTAATAAAGAACTATAAGTATCTCTTAACCTAGGAAATACACACTGCAACAGACTGCAGTCCCAGTTGCCCTAAGTCAGATGTGGCACACATTGATGATACTACTAAAACCACAGAAAACATTTTGGTATAATGAACTTCTTGGAGCTTCCTAGTCTCAGGAGCACCTATGGGCACGCAGGGTTTTATAACATGACCACAGTGCTCAGTTTCAGGAAAAGACTAGAAGAGGCACTGAAACGTGACAAGTTTCAAGTGGGATACCAAGAAAAAGAAAATCCATTTTAATAATCTCTAAAACTTTTCTACATGATTTTGTGCTTACCCAGGCCATACCAAAGGCTAGTTAACTGTGCATGAAAGTAAAATTTTTTAAATAGCATACCTAAAAAGTAGACAAGCTGCAAAAAAATGGGGCTTCAAAAGGTAATTGAGAATAATCGCCTAACTTTAGAGAGTGATGTTAGCTACAGTCAGGCAGAACAGGAAAGTTCATTATCTTTAAAACTGGGCTTTTTAAAGGCATTAAACATTTAGTCAAGACCAATACTTTTTGTTCTCCCAGTAGATGAGAGCAAACAAATCTTCCCACACACCAATGCAGAACTGGAAATAGTGTTTGCCTGGATACCTTAAAATTCCAATTCTGAGACAGAAGAGTATATAATGTATCTTATTATAATAAAAGTATAAATAAAATTTTTAGCTAAATAAGAGAAAAAGTAAAAACAGAAAAATCAGCCAACTTGGAGCTATTTGATACCTTATCTCAGATTGGAAGTACTACTTACAGACCTTGTCCTGTCAAATGCTACACACTGCAGGATTTTTCAATTTATACACTAAGATGAATACTTTAGGATTAGCTACATACCAGTTTCTCCAGCTGTCTTGTTCTTCCCATGAGGTTTATACAGAACGTATGAGCATCCCTTGATATGGAAGTGATCATTTATTTGCCTAAACCATCTGAAACAATAAGCTTAAAGATTGTAATAACTCCAGGGTTATTAAATACAATTTCATTTCCTCACACTTTTCCTATGCTGTGTCAGTTTAGGAAAACAAGTCATGGTGTGCTACTAAGTACCTACCTTGCTAATATTTAGATTGTAGATGACCATGGCACCCAACACAAAACTTAACATATCCTAGACAGAGAAGAAAATTCACAGAGCCCAGAGCCTTTTCCTTCATTTTGCTTTTCCAGACTTGACATAGATCCCTAATAACCAAAGCACTGGATGTGAAATGTTGGTCCTACTGTATTTAGCCCAGTCACCTCTAATGTTCAGCCTTTAGAAAGACACACAAATTCTGAGGTACCAAACTTCAACCCTGATTTGTAGGGTACATAAATGAAATCTAACACACCAGAAGGGACCCTTCAAGTTAAGACTTTCTGCTTATCCTGTTGGGTTTCTCTCACCTAAACTCCACAAAGCCTGAGCATTACAGAAGCCTCATACTGCAACTCCTTACCACAGCACTAAGTGAGGACAAGCCAGCAATTTTTCCACATTAGAAGATAATACCTCAGTCATAAAGCTATGTTGGGTAACGGGGCTGGATCACAGCCCTGTTTCCCAATCTGCCAAGTACTTCAAAATTATTGGACCAGGCAAGAAAAAAAGAAAACAAAAATATGGTAACTTCTCTGCTGCATAGAGGATGCTCACAGGGGAAATCAGAGAACAATTACAAGTTTAACTTTTGTGTCAACAGTCTATATAGACAAAGGGACAGAACATTTTATCAGCTTGGTCTATAAGGGTTGCTATACCCTGACATACTCCTGAAGAGATACAAATCCTGGATCTGAATTTCCTAAAGCAGGTAAGGAAATTTCTGTGACATTTTCCAATGATCTAGCCAGTATGCTGGATGGAGAATAGACTGCTACCACTTTTCAAATCCAGCATCATCCTGATCAGCCAAACACTACATATTGCCATTAAAAAAAAAAAAAACAAAACTAAATTAAATGCAACTCGTGAAGCAAGCAAGAATACTGCAAAAATTTTTAATCTCACCAAAGGGTAACACACCAAAGCCCTGTCAAAATGTTCAGCACTCTAGTACAATATGCTTCTTGGTTATGTTTAATCCTAGAATGTCTTATTACTTTAATACCAAAAAAAAAAAATCAAAACAAGAAAAACCCACAAAGAATTTAGGTCCAACCTATAAATATCAGGAAACAGCAGAGCAGAAGTGATAAAAAAATTCCAGCTCCATGTTTTTGTTGCTGAACAGTTCCACTGCAGCAAAGATTCAGCACTATCTCGTTTTCAGTTCTTAAATTACACTTTACATTAAGCTAATAGTGTGTCAACTGTCTTTCCAGACCATTTCAGTGACATTAGCAAGCATTTAACATGCATTTTCAAAAACAGGAAAATAAGTGTAAAGAGAAAGTTTCCTGACCAGGAATACTCATTAGAGTATTATAGAACCATTACACAAACTGAATCAAAAATTCAAATAGAATTTCACATTGACCTGACCTGTGTAACAACATCACACCATTCAAAATGGCAAGTGCCAACAACTCTTTGAGAAGTTTCATTGTCAGAGTACTCAGGCATGCTTCATTATTCTAAAACTTAAAGGAGGATTAACATGTCACCAACTTTGTTTTTAAATAAATGAACTACTACTCTATTTTAAAGGTTCTATCTCGTAGCTGCATCAAAAAAACCAAACATACCTCATTAGAGTTGTATTTCCAGTGAAGGGACCAAACCTAATCTCCTCAAATGGGGGCTGAAAGCCCAGTATATGCAAGGCTTCTTCTTGAGTGATGGGGGGTAAACTTAAAAAAAAAAAAGTGTTGCAATTAGAAACTTATTTTTGACACTCTAGAGGCAAAGCAAAGCAGTCTATGTGTGACTTTACCTTCCAGCTCCCAGTGTACTATATAAGAAATTCCAGCAAGACACCAAGGACGAAATTCCACAGGAAGTCTTGTATTGAGGTCGGCTAACACAATACCTTAAAGAAGAAATATCAAACATCAATTACACAATCTTGACTCATGTACATGACAAACCTTTTTTGTGTGCCATGTCACTTAAATGCCACATTATACTGAATGATTTTATGTCATCTGTGTTAAAATAAAAAAGCAAACACAAAGCCCAAAACAACCTTAAAACCAAAAATAAGCACACATGTTAAAAAATTTCTTTGCCAAATGCTACAATCCAATTTCATATGAATCAGTCAAATTTCTAACAGCTCTATGAGAGTTCTGTACAAATGATCCTGTAGGAAAATATGATTCTGTACTTATGTAACATATGTTTTTTCCCAGTCTCTTCTAACATGTGCACTTGTGGCAAACTGCATCTCTACCAATTTACTAATGAATGTCATTCTGGGCCACAGATTCCCAAAGTTAACTCTAATTTTGTGGTGAAACAGACACAAAGTTAGAACCAGACAGATACATTAAACTATTAAATTTAGTGACCTATATTAATACAATAATGTCTGTATAGAAATGACAGATTCTGATCAAGTATTTCCCAACAAATGTGAAACCAGAAGTAAAATATATCAGTGGTACATTTAAGGTTACTTTTTGCCTGAGCATGCTACTGAACTTGTATTTGGTTTTGCAATGAATCTCCAATGAAAAAGTTTTTCTTTTTTTCTGAAACCAGAAAGAACGTTTAGAAAGAAAAATGTTTTAAGAATTTAAACAGATGGGAAGGAAGTTCTAAGTTTTCTTCTAGAATGCATGAGACAGTGTGTGTACGCTTAACATTTCTACTAAAAAAAAAATTACGAAGACATTATTGAGAAGTTTGAAATCAGGTAACTAGCAAGAGTGTTTACTGAGAAACTACATGGTTAGTGTAGCTCATGAATTCTTTTATCAAATTATGAATTTATCAATACTACCATCTGCGAAGGTCCAACACTTTTCTCTCCTTCACATCTTCAAGAGCTGAACGCTGAGGACACTCTCTGTATTGTTTGCTTTTTTTTTCCACTGATTTTTTCTTTGTTCCTTGTTTCTTCATGTTGCCTGCAAATCAAATTTCAGAATCAAATGAATATCTAGTTTGCCATTCACAGCTTTCTTCTTAAATACTTTTGGTAATAGCATAAAGCTCAAATAGACAGGGATTGTGTTAGTTAGTGTAAACTGGGACTAAACATTAACTGAAAGGAGAAAAAATACATAATCTAAATTATCAACAGGTTTATAAAGCTGCCATTAGCTCTGTAAACAACACGGTGTTTAGACCATGAACAGAATTAATGATGACCTGCACAACTGTTTAGAGAGATAAGTCAATCTGATTATTCTAATGCACTAAATCACCCATCCCAGAAATAGACTCTCAGACCAACATGGACCTCCCATCTCCTAACATTAAGTATACAGGGAATATAATTAAATGTTTGTTTTTTACTGCCAGCCTTACAACCAGCTACAGTTTCTAATGAAAACATATATGCAAATCCGTTAATAATAATATACATCCAAGGTCTTTTCCTTTTTATAAGCCACTGTGACAGTAGAAAATGGAGAGCCGGGCCATATGCTAAAGCAGAAATATTTTTGTCCCCTTTTGAAGCCATGCATCCAGATGCATAATACAGCAGGTCCTACTATAACAAAAGAAAAAAAACACTGCAACAACACGGGGGAGGGCTTAGGGGGTGGGGATACCAGAAACCACCCCAAATACTACACAGTTAAGAAGTCAGCCTTGCTTTGGATCCACTTCCCCTGGCAGTTACACTTCATTTTCACTCCTTCTCTCTCTCACACTATTCTGTCTTGATGAGCAGGTTCCTTGAAATGAAGAACAAGGTCTTCTATAGCACTTCCTCACAGGACACATGTGCTGGCCAGTCCATTTACAAACAAGGTGGAAACATGAAGCCTTTTCCTTTCACATCAAAACTTCACCACCTCACCTGCTTTGCTCTTCATATTTGAGTTCACGCCATTGAACTCCGATTTGTCTATTTCCCATGCCAGTGGAAGCTTTCCAAGATTGCCAGACAGGCTTTCCAAGTTAGCATCTTCACTGTAGATAATCTCTGAAGCACCAGTTTGAACACTGAGTAAGTTAGGTGTGTTATTTCCAACGTTTAAGGCAGCACTGCTTGATAGGCAGGAACTAACTGAAGCACTTGGACTTTTACAAATAGATGTTACTCTGTTTAAAAAAGCATAGTCTGAGCAGATGGTATAAAACTTCTCTCTTGTATGAGTCACAGGACATCCCCATGGATAATGCCCATCTTCCCTAGACACCAAGGATGCAGTGGAGGCATCTGACATGCAGTATGGCTTCACGGGATCGTGAAGAGAAGCTTCCGGGGATTCTTTCCCAGGTCTGTTTTCAGTGTTTCCATTATTTCCAGAACCATTTTCCTTTTCATCTTCTGAAATAGTAGGCATTGAATGATACTAAGAGTATTGCACAGCAAAGAATACTTTTTCTTTATGTTTTAATTACAACAGGGTTTTCATCATTGCCTCCATTGCCTCTGCAAGGTATCAACGAGGTACCTGAAAAAAAAATCATGTTAGTACAGGCTTATCTTTGAACTCGTAGCCAATAAAAGCTAAAATAGCCTTCAAGATACCACAACACGCACGGTGTCTTTCCCAAAGCATCTCTAGAACTCTACAATCAGCACTTTTTATCATTTGTGAGGTGCCAACAGCACACGCTGCAGTGATATGATCATGAGGACATAATAAGCAATTACACTTATAAACCACCACACGAATAAAAATAATTAAAAGCTTTCTATATGCTCTTGGTTGTATTTGCTCTCTCCTATCCCTTACAGTCACGATACTGTTAATGTGGAGTACAGAATAATTTATACAAATAAATCATCATAGAGAAATTTAAAGTCACTTAATTCTGCTGAATACTGCAAACTTTTGCTGCAAGTGAAGTTCAAGCATACAATTACAGTAACCATAACCTCTATCGATTGTAAATTGACGACACCACCCTCAATCTGTTCCAGTGCTTTCCTCCTGTAGCTGTTAAAGGTTCCCTTTTATTTTTCCGTGCCTCTTATTCTTCAAGACGTGAGAAAAAAAGGCAGGTTTTGTTTATGGCAGCTAAGAATTAACAAATTTAGACGGCTGGCTGGCTTGCTTTAAACGATCATTTTTAAAGGGCAAGCTGGCAGTGTGTGTGTTATCTGTCATCTCAGCAGCTCGCACGTCTGCAGACACGCGCCGCAGACGGGAACCTGGCGCGAGGGAGGCAGGAATTCCGCTCCACAGCCTCCTCCCGCAACACCAGCCTGGGGCCGCTGCCCCGCACCTGCAGCTCCCGGGAGCGCCTCTGGCCTCCCAGAGCCGGCCGGGCTCCGCTTGGCCATCCGAGCACCCGCCCCTCCCCCCGCACTGCCGCCAGCCGGCTCCACAGCGAACAGCCGCGGGCTGCGGGAAGGGGTCCCCTGGGATCGTGGGCTCGCTCCCCTCCTGGGGGCCTGCGAGGGGCAGCGGCGGCGGGGGCGGCGGGGCTGCCCCCGGCCCGTGTTACCTGCGCGGAGCGGGGCTCGCCGGCGTCGCCTCCCCGGCCGCGGCGGAGCGGGGACGCGGGCGCGCCGGAAGCAGACACAGCGGCGCGCTCACCTGCGCGCCCCCGCCGCCCCACGCCTCCTCCGCCGCCGGCCCGCACCAACTCCCGCCGCCGCACGGGGCCGGGGGGAGGCGCGGGGCTGCCCGGCGGCCGCGCCCGCGCTCCCGTTGCGGGCCGTGACGGTGCCTCGGAGGAACCAGCGGCGATCGCCTCCCGGCTGAGCCGCGACTGCGCCTCGGCGCTGTGAGTGGCGCCTCTTCGGTCACCCTCCCCCCCCATAGGCGCCCTCATGGTCTCGCCCGGTGGTGTCCCTTGGGCGGGCGGGCGGGGGAGGGAGGGGAGGAGCGGGTCGGGGATGGCGGGGGCGGGAAGCGGTTCCTGAGAGGGGGCTCGGGGCGGAATAGTGAGAAACAGTGAGGGAAATGGGCCTGCACAGCCTCCAGAAGAGATAGGGATCTCATCAATGTCTGTAAGTACTGAGGAGAGGCTGCCAAAAGGATGGAGCCAGGCTCTGCTCGGTGGTGCCGAGCAATAGGACGAGAGGCAACGGGCACAGACTGATGCGCAGGAAATTCGACCTGGTATGAGGAATACGAGGATGAACTTCTTTACTGTGCTGGTGACCAAGCACTGGAACAGACTGACCAAAGAGGTTGTGGAGTCTCTCTCACTGGAGATACTGAAGAACTGTCTGGATGCAATCCTGTGCAATGTGTTCTGGGCTGACCCTGCCTGGGCAGGGAGCTTGGACCAGATGACCTTTTATTTGCACCAGGGTTCTCTTGGTTCCCTTGACAGTAGTAAGAACATGTGTAGCAACAATGTTTCTGTAAAACTGTATGAAGGTACAAAAGTTTATTTCGGGTAACACTGTCTGGAACTGCTGACAATATTTGTCATCTCATCCTTCACTGCAGTCAACCTGAACAAACACAGTGACACTGAAGATACAACTGGAATTGTTCTGATACTGCCACAATTATGTAAAATTATTAAATTTTAAATACTCAGATTGATTTTATAACGGCATCATTATAAAATTTTAAATGTCAAAAAGTTACATGATGTCCTGCTGACAGAGGATTCACTCCTGGCAATTACGACACTGCGCCCTCAGTCCACAGTGCCTCTATTCCCAGCAATACTTTCTATGAGAGGTGCTGCAATCTAATCTCCTCAATTGTTGGTGTTACTTGATGGTTCTCAGTGGTTAGGCAGAGCTGAGTTGCCAAAGTGCTCAAGCAATTGTGGATACAGCCATGTTTGCCATCCCCTGGACATCAGAAGACCTAGACCACGTTCAGTAGTTGATGTGGCTTCATCCTGACGCAACTTGCCCCTTGTAATGGAGAGCATCCCTTATGCCTCTGCCAGCTGGAAGCCTGTTGAGCCTTAATCGGCCAACAGCCTTTGATATAATTAAATAATTCTGCCTCCAAAGCGTTTTTATCTGAGCCAAATTATAGGCATTAGGATAGCAGCGATGTTGGCTTTGCCAGCCAAGACTAAAATTAGGTTATGTGATTTATCTTATAACTTGTTTGGGTGCTGACAAATAGTGCCAAATCTCTGAACTGATTCCCTGAGCTGCACTTATGTGGGGGGAAAAAAGCTGGAGGAGAGAACATCAGGAGGATGGAAGTGTGTCACCTTTACTTCATCACTGCTGTGCTTTTTTTAACATGTCAGTGCCATCATGCTGAGAGGAGGAAGGATGATCTGTGAATTCTACAGCTATCAAACTTCTTTTTAAATAAAAACATATTTAAAGTTCTCTTCCACTAGAGGAGACTGGCTTCTCTCATCCAACAAAATGTAAGCTGAGGAGTGTGATTTCTGCCTGTAAAACACATCAGGAGAGTAAAGATGAGAAAAGGAGAGGAGCTAAAGGGTCAGGGATATACAATAGTATGCAGAAAAATGTGTGAATTTTTGGACTGGAAATTGCAAGTCTTGTAACTGCTGAATGTCCTGAAAACTCATGTCAATGAGAACATAACAGGGCAAAAACTATGTCTTTAAAAGCTGGAGCTTGGTCATATTTAAGGAATTTTGTAATGAGGTTGTTAGTTAGAAAAGATTCTCTTCATCGACCCAAGTTGTCATTTCTCAGCTTGCAATTTTTCTCCAAACAAATGATTTTTGTGTGCTTTTCGCTAAGCATATTTGCAGTATTTCAAAATGTAAAATAAAAAATCTCTGAAATTCATGGGTCCTTGCTGATGACTTTCAATTTCTTGTACTGTTTGTCTTAACAAGAGAGAAGGAATAAGGAGCCGAGTTGAAAGTAGCTTAGAGGATTTTTCCAATCTAAATGACTCTGTAGGTCGTTAAGAACAGCATCAGTGTTTGGGACTAGCTCTCTGCACTTGGAGGCTGGATTGTTTGACAGACAAAGGGCCATGGAATCACCAAGGGCCCGCACTGCCCTGGTGGCAGCGGGTGAGATGCCCCCTCACCTCTGCTCCAGACAATCCCAGACCTGCACTACCGGCAGCTACACATCACAGCAGCACAAAACTGTGAGGGGAGGAAGGGACCTCGAAAGATCCTCTAATCCAACCCCCCGGCCAAGGCAGGGTCACCTGGAGCAGGTGGCATGGGAACACTGTGGGTTTGGAATGTCTCCTAGAGGAAGACTCCACGGCCTCCATGGGCAGCCCGTCCCAGGGCTTTGCCACCTTCCCATCCTTCAGCTGCTCTGGGGAGGATTTTGAAAACACATTTTCCTCATTGTGAACTCCAGTTCCCACCCTAATGTTTGAGAACGGAGTGAAGGCAGGCTGGGAGGCGGGGGGAAGAACTTCGGCTCACGGCACGGGTTAAACAGCGACTCGGAGACATCCGGATGCGTACCTCAGGGCCTCGGGCAAGGGCCAGCTGTCCCCATTGCCTTCCATGCGCTGGGTCCCAGCAATTCCCGGTGGCTCACCCGGCGCCTCCCGACCGGCCGGCGCCTCCCGGCAGCACCGCCCCGCGATGCCGCGGCCCCGCCCCATGGAGCCGCGCCGGGGGCGGGACTGCCCGGCGGCGGGCCGAGGGCAGGAGGCGGTGCCGGCGGTGTTCGTCCGTCGGGGGCAGCGCTGCCGATGCGTGCGCTGTGGCCGCTGTGCCTCGCCCTGGGAGCCGCGGCGGCGGCGGCCGCGGGCGGGGACGGGCGGCCGAGCGCCGAGCGCAGCGCCGTGTGGGGGCCCGGGCTGCGCGCCGCGGCCGCGCTCCCCGCGCGGTACTTCTATGTGCAGGCCGTGGACGCCCGAGGCAGGAGGTGAGGGCGGCGGCGGCGGCTTTTCGGGGACATTCTGGGCAGGGTCAAACCGGCAGGCTTGCGATTTGCTCGTAGAAAGGGCAGCCTCAAAACTCTCTACGTGACTATTTCTGCATATCGCTTGGCAAGAGCTAATTAATCTTTCCGAGGAGTATCAAATAACGGCGCGAGGGGATGAGATAAGAGGATGAAAACATTCAGCAGCAAAGCCTACGTGTTAGTCAGTGGAAAAATTCATGATTTATTCTCCTTTGTCAAAACTTTAGCAGTGACTAATACATTTAATTCGTTAGGCTCAGGCATCCTGCTTGTTTCCACTGTTGGAAGCATTAGTATTTCTCCTACGTGCCGAGGCATAAGATCAGTGGAATCATTTAGGAATTTCTCCATAGGTAAACTTCGTAGGAATTAAATAGGATGAGCAGCGATGGCTGTAAACTAAAATACAGGAAATTTCACCTCACCATGAGGAAAAACTTTCCCCCAGGGTGGCAGAGCACTGGAACAGGCAGCCCAGGCAGGCTGTGGAGTCTCCCTCTCTGGAGACATTGCAAACTCCCCTGGATACTTTCCTGTGTCACCTGCTGCAGGTGACCCTCCTTTGGTCAGGGGATTAGACTAGATGATCTCTGGTGGTCCTTTCCAACCTTAACAACTCTGTAATTTTCAGAGGATACTCACTGTTTTCCATTTATTTAGGAAAATTGGTCATATAACCTAGATAGGAGCTCAAAATGCTCCATCAAGGTCATCCAGATTAGGTGCACCATGGCTTGTGTGAGTATGAAAGCTGGCAATTCAGCTTAATTTAGGCAGTAAATACTTCTTGCATTTAATTGAACTGGGAGCTCTAGAGTATGTCTGGATGAGTTTTAGGAAAGGTGATGGGAGTAGCTGATCTGAGGAGTTACAGCCCAAGAGCCTGGTCACCACCTGGAAGAAAGGTGGGCAGAAGTTGACAGCATTTTGACTGCAACAACTTTGTTAATACATCAATGATATGTGATAACTTCATGATTATTCAGATTATTTTATTTGGTTTTATGGAGGTTTTTCTATGTTTGATATAGGGTAAATTATACAAAATATCTTATTTACACATTGAATTACATCATCCCTCTATAATTTTTCCCCTGGCTTTTTCCCCATGTAAGCTACCATAATGATAAGAAGTGTAACTTTGTTCTTTACTTCTTTAAATAATACCTGGAAAATAAGGCAATCTGAAAACATTTTGTTTCTGAATGTAAAATAATAGACTTATTAACCTGTTAAAGTGAACATTAGGATGTGCTTGTAGAGGTCTGACATGGCTCAGAGAAGTTGCTGGAAATCTGTTGCCGAGGAATGGACCATACTAAGAAATCTGTTGGATGTTTCCTTTGTTTATTAAGCTCCCACTTATTCTCTGGGTAGGTTCACTTCATCACCAGGTGAAAATGCATTCCAGGTGAAGATCACTGCTCCTGAAGAACAGTTTACTCGTGTTGGTGTGCAAGTATTGGACAGGAAAGATGGTTCCTTCCTCGTGAGGTATAGGATGTATGCGAGCTACAAAAGCCTGAGGATAGAAGTCAAAACTGGAGATAAGCATGTTGCAAAGTCTCCATATATTTTAAAAGGTAAGAAGCATCACTACACACAGGTTTCCTGTCATGGCTCCCAAAGTGGGTCCCAGAACGTCTTCTACTGCAAGCATAGGATTCTTTGGGACCTTGGTACTTCTCTGGACTATCAAATCCCATTGGAATTATGGATTCACTATATGCGTCCTACACATAGTATTCAAAATAATAAAAGGAAGCAAATGCTGTGAAACTGTTGCCTAATAAATACATACAGAGGTCCCACACAGAAGCTGATGTAGGTTGACATGACTCCATTAGAGTTTAAAAAAATTTCAGATATGGCTGAAAATGTCTGAAACATGTCAGAAACATGAAAACGCCATTTAGAGTTGCTGAAGTTTTGGCCCTAAGCAGTGAATGTTCAGTGCCTGACCCTGTTCTGTGATCTGAACAGCTCAATATTGTGACTTACTAAAAATAAAATAATAATTGTGTTCCCAATAGGACCTATTTACCATGAAAACTGTGACTGCCCTCAGGAGGAAAGCAGTGCATGGCTGGAAGAGATGAACTGCCCTCAAACCATTCCACAGATTCAAAGAGACCTAGCAAATTTTCCCGTTGTTGACCCAGATAAGATTGCAAAAGAAATTCCGCAGAGGTTTGGACAAAGACAGAGTTTATGTCACTACACCATCAAAGACAATGAGGTATGGAATCTGGTTGAAGTCCATATGGGAATTTGATGGCAGTCTGTCTGTTCCCAGTTGTAAAAGCTTCTTGTAGTGCGTTCTTTAAGAAGACTTTGCTTGCTTCTCTGTCCTTGAATACTTTGTAGTTTGTCCTACTTTGTAAGTGCTTTTTTGTCCACATTTCAGCTGAAACACAGCGAAAGCAAATTACTTCCCAGGCAACCAGTATGAGTACTGGGCACACACCCAAGTCTCCTAAATGCTAATTCAGTTTCCTGTTCTCTGAGCAATACTGCTGTGAGGTGTCACAATCATCTATTTTGAAGTGCATCAATAAATTACATTGTGCATAATTCTAAGGTAAAGAAATACCACTTTTAGCTGCACTGAGGATCAGAGCTGCCATTCTTCATAACAAAGATTTGTATATACTGTACTTATTTCAGTGAAGTTTTATATGGAAATTAGAAGAATGGAGCATCACAGAAATAGGCAACAGTTTCTGCTTCCATGAAACAGACTTCAAACATCTGCAAAAGCAAGCAAAGCTTGTAATTTTTTTTTTCATCACTTTTCTGTGATGAGATTTCTAAAAAAGTAAAACCAATAAAACCTTTGTTTATTTTCAGGTTTATATAAAGACATATGGAGAACATGTTGGGTTCAGAATTTTCATGGATGCCATTCTACTTTCTTTGACAAGAAAAGTGAGTACATCTGTGCAGCCACTTATTCTGCATGTCCTAATTTAAAGAAGCCTGGGCTTAAATAACATCAGCATATTTGTGGCTATTTCTGTTAAAAAATTCTTGCTCGTTGATTAATTATAGAGAGGTAATGGATTTTTCTTGTTTGAAACTGTCATGTTCTAGAATGCCATCTTATTAAGCATCACAAAAGTTAACTGAATAAGCAGGCTTTTATAGGTGAGTTTGACAAGCCAGGACAGGGTGTGTTGGTTTGGGGTTTTTTCTGTAGAATAAATAAATCATCCTGTAGCATCTAATAGAAAATTCTGTCTCTGCAGGTACATTGCTGCAAAAAGCTGAACACAAGTTAGTATAACATGTTAAAGAAATATCAAGTAATCTTTCCACTATCCTCAGGATTAGTAAGGGATGAGTTATGCTTCTCTGTCTGCCTTTGGGTGTCATGCTTTAAGGATTGCTGAATTGCTTACATTGCTGAACTAATATTGCACAGGAAAATGGGACAAATGACTAAATGTACAAATGAATATTAATTTAACTGGGGGTTGTTTCATCTAACACTGCCTACAGGAGGACATGATGTCTAAGGGAAGACATGAATGTAGACTACAATTATCTAAAAAATTGTTCTCTGGAAGATGGAAGTTAACTGTTCTTGGTGTCAGTAGTGTTGGACAAGAAATAATGGAGTTAAATTGCATCTAAGGACTTTAGACTTAAAAGCTCAAAAAGGACTGCTAACTCAAAAACCAGAAACTGTTTACAGATCCAGAAAACAGAGTCTATCTCAGTCTTATTAAATACCACTAAATAAGAATTTTTATTAGGATAGTGTCACTGAGTGACAGTACATAGTTGGTTGGAGAAGAAGATTTAAGCTGCTGAGTGATTCTGACACTGAGGATGTGCAGATAATACAATTTGTAGGGTTTATGCCCATTACAACCATTAGATGGCACTGTAGGAATGAAGTTTAGTGCTGAGCATTAGACTCAAGGGTGTAGCAAACACCCTTGGAAAGGAAAATAATATCTTCCACCATTTAGAAGGGTTTTTGATATTTGGCACATTATTAATTTCTTTTGATTTGAAAGAGGCAACTGAGGGGGATGTATTGGAGATGTACATTTCTTAAAAATGAAATGAAGAGAGTGAACTGAGATATAACATTAGTGCTGCACTGACCTTTTATGTGCCTTCAGGGTTCTGTAAAACACAGCCATATGTCATGTTTTGCCTTTTGCTCTCCAAACTGAACTTTCCTACCATTTTCAGTGTTTCCTCACAAAGCAGCTGGTTCTTCCTTTGGAAAACTACAAAGCTGCCTTTTTTTGTACCTTTTCTTACTTCACTTGAAAATACCCAAACCACACATAATGCGTAATACAGGGGTGCATCACAGTTTCATAAAGCAGCAAAATTATGCCCTCTGTCCTGCTTCCTGGCCATCAACAGTATTTTTCTTGCTTTTCGCTGTGACAGTTATTTCAGGTATAGTTCCACACTACCAAATACTTTAAATAAGTGATGATGCTATGTTTAATAATTAACTGAAGCACTGACTAAATGTGGTCTTCCCATAATGGCTGTTCATTTCTGTTTCTTCTTTTCTGTTGGATTTAGGCATCCTGCAGACACAGGGTGAATCAGATTACTGATGTGACAGAAAACTGATTTACCAGCCAGCATCAATTTTCCAGATAGTAACAAGGTGATCCAACTTACCTTGGAACTATACAATTGCTGACTAGGTCCCAGTGCTAGCCTGATAAAAAGATTGTGTGGCCAATCATGTAAAGTATAACAGGAAACTATCCTCTAAAAAGTGTGCTCCTATACCTTATGTGACTTTGTACGAATCTTCTTTTTAAAAAATACTATTTTGTATGCTTTAGTCTGTGGTCTCAGTACTTGGAACAGGTTTCTAAATGTCAGTGATTTATTGCAGGTACATTAAGTATATTAGACACCTGGCTATTTTTCCTCCTAGTGAGGTTGTTTTCAAAATGCAAGATGCCAGCAGAATACTGTTTTGTGTTAAACTGCATTTGTGCCTACTTTGCTTCCGTTTAGGTGAAAATGCCAGATGTAGAATTTTTTGTTAATTTGGGGGACTGGCCTCTGGAGAAAAGGAAGCCCCCACAGAACTTGCACCCGATCTTCTCATGGTGTGGGTCCAGTGAGTCAAAAGACATTGTCATGCCAACATATGACTTAACAGACTCAGTTTTGGAGACCATGGGACGGTAAGAAATGGCTTAAACTTTTTACAAAATTCCCAGTGAATGATCTTCCACAGAGACCTGTGTGTTAACAATATATTAACTGTTTTCATTTACTCATTGAGACACTAGCACCCTAGGTAGGCAGTGACTCTGTAATCAATATATTAACATTATACTTCACTGTTTCATTTCAAAAACCTAAATTTATCTAAGCATGGTCAAATCACTGAAAACAGCACTTAAGAGTGTTTCAAGGCTAGGCATTTGATTTTTTGCTTTGTTTCTCCTCTCATGAACTTGTTGACAACTGACCAGGTGTCTTTCTTTCCTGATTTTGTTAGAATCTGTTTTTTTGTGTACCTTTCAAATCCCAATGTAGCTATTGGGAATTCTCAAACTAGGAGCTACCATCTCCCACTTCGATTACTGACCATAACTAGCCTTGGCAACTGCTCTGTTCTGTCTTGAAACACCACAAAGACAGCTTGCTTCTAAGAAATCTTTGTAATCCATCTTGAACTTGTTTATCATTTCAATGCATTTAGTTCAGGTTCCTTTTTTTTTTTTTGTCAAGACTTTTTCTAAATTTGCTATCCCTTGCCCTCCCAATTTATATGTTTAATTTCTTAACATTTTTAAGGTTATGCAATATATTTTATTAAGCAAGTTACACTACCTTGCATCACCTCCTCTGGCAACCATATCCACTTTTAGTTATTTTTTTCCATGACAGCTGACAGGTATTGTTTCCACATGCCATGTTGTTGAACGATGCTGTCATGCCACATGCCTGTGAACTTAACACTCATTATCTGTTTCTGTTGCTGCAAATGACTGATACAGTAACACATCATGGTTTGCTCATGACTTGCCTTCCTCTTTGCTCTCTGCCTATGGGTACTGTGAACTCTTTTAAGTAACCGCACATAAAAAAGTTTCCAGCAGGCTTCACTATTAAATCACTTCTTTATTCTGCAGAGTCAGCCTGGATATGATGTCAGTCCAAGCAAACACTGGCCCATCGTGGGAAGACAAGAATACCACAGCCTTCTGGAGAGGACGTGACAGCCGCAAAGAGAGGCTTGAGCTTGTAAAACTCAGCAGGAAATACCCAGAGATCATAGATGCTGCTTTTACAAACTTTTTTTTCTTTAAACATGATGAAAGCCTCTATGGCCCTATCGTTAAGCACATTTCATTTTTTGATTTTTTTAAGGTAAGCCACTAATCATTTTTCATAGAACTCAGTTCTCACTGTTTCCCATTATCAAATAACTTAGCATGTATTATTGAAAACAAAGTGATTTTTAGTTTCTCAGGACACCACCAGTAACAAGCATGACTAGACATCCCTCCACAGTGGGATTAACTGCTATGTAGCTCTTATCCTCAGGATAGTAATGTCTGATTTACATCTAAAGCTTCTGTAGCCTTATGTAATCTATGTAACTTCAAGTTCCTTTTTATTTCTTTTTCCTGATTCAGTGATCAGGACTACTAACATAACTAACATAGTGGGAAAATCGGTGGATGAAGTGGCACATCTACCCTCACATCCAAGGATGGGCACCTAAGAATTCCTGGAGAACTTAATTGATGAAGCTCTGTGTACCCTGCACTGTGATGAATTCCAATCTAGATAATAAAAGCTTCTTAGACATTGATGCTTGCCTAGCCAGTGCTACCTGTCTCAATATCGGCAAGTCAGTAACACCAGTGCCCTCAGAATATAACCTAACCAAGCCACTGGGATCTTGTGGTTTTTAATAACTTCTGGTCCTTTTCTTTCCAGTATAAATATCAAATTAATATTGATGGCACAGTGGCAGCATACAGATTGCCTTATCTACTAGCAGGAAACAGTGTGGTGCTAAAGCAAGACTCCATCTACTATGAGCACTTTTATAACGAGCTACAGCCATGGAAACATTACATCCCATTTAAAAGTGACCTGAGTGATCTGCTAGAAAAACTACAGTGGGCAAAAGATCATGATGAAGAGGTAAAATACGCATTTAGAAGTACATAGTAATGTTTCTAGAAGAGAACAAAAACTGAATTTCTTGAAAACAAAGCAAAAAATATACTGGAACTTGAAATTTATTTTCATCAACTCTACAAACAAGAATAACACCTAAAAATGTATATTGTCCTTTATTTGAAATCAAATTGAACTTCAGGGAAAAAAAAAGAGTATTTTCTGAGCAATGCCTTAACTTTTAAAAAGAATGTTTTATTTAATTTCTTCTAAACTGTCAACATCATTTGTAACTCCACAACCAACAGTAGCACCCTGAAATGAATACCAGTTCTGGGCAATAAAAAAACCAAACTTTCATTTTCTTTGACAGGCAAAAAATATTGCAAAATCTGGACAGGAATTTGCAAGAAACAATCTCATGGGAGACCACATTTTTTGTTACTATTTCAAACTTTTCCAGGTCAGTATATTTTTAACAGCTACTGGCACAGAAATAGAAATCACACAGCAAGAATTTAGGGCAGCAGAGCTGCTGGAAATTGGCCAGTCTGCTACTTGAAGCTACGAAGCAAGCAACAGCAATTAAAATCTTCATTTGGTTTGCAAACATTGTATTCAATTATATCCTATGCAACCCCTTAAGACTACACTGGCTCTTTGAGAGGCAGTGGGATCCCATAAATCTTGATCTAATCTGCCAGAATATGTTGCCCACAATGATCAAAGAATTCCACATCAGACGCACACCCTGTGAACCACAGCTGAAAATATCTGTGCATTAGCACCGAGATACTGAACTCCAGGGAGGCACCGAAGGGGCTCCCGTCTGCAGCTGAGTGTTCCCTCATCCTGTCTTGTCTGTGACAAGAGTCTGCAGGAACAGATTAGATTGTGTAGCCCCAGAGCTTTTACAGAATCACTCAGCTGAGTTGGTGCAGTATTGGCAACCAGATGTACAGTCTAAAAAATTTGTGAATTAATGATACCTTCCTTTTCTTAAAACTAGGAATATGCCAGCTTACAAGTGAGTGAACCAAAAATCAGAGATGGGATGGAGAAGGTGCAGCAGCCTGATGATGACCTTTTCCCATGCACTTGCCACCGAAAAAAGGTACAGTACATGCAGAGTTAAATGTAAAGTGCTGAGTGTCTTCAGTTCCTGTTCAGCCCCACTGGAGCAGGACTGCTCAGTGCCCCACAGTATCAGTTATCAGGCCAGGCCATTAACACCTATCGAACTTAGAAACACTTCTTGATGTATTTGCAGGACTAGACAGTGAAAAATTAGGCTTCCAGTTAACTGAAATGTTTCTTCTTTTTTGACTGCAGGCCAAAGATGAACTCTGACAGAAGTAAATAATTTTTTCAGTATTTACCTACATTCAGACTTTCTTCTTAAAGAAAGAAGAAAAGTCTGGATTAATATACCCATGGATAACATCAGTGGGTATTTTGAAGTTTACCATTTCATGATTGACATACGGAAGAAAACAAAGCACCCCCGATTTCCTTTTTATCATGCAGTGGTGGCAGAGCCTTATTCAAACACATTTTTATAATTTCTTTTTTAAATAAAAAACATGTTTGTATCAGTCATGTGTTCCTGTCCTGAGTTACCTTGGAAATGCAGATACTTTTTATTCATGTTTGTTTATAGTGAGTCTTTTCACAAACATGAAACTGTTCTACAAAAATGGGCAGATGAGAATTGTACTCCTTCCCCTCTACTCTGCCTGTCTATCTATCTGCCCATCCAAAGGCATCTTTTTTCAGACCATAACTTTGCCTCTTCTGAGAGAATCTCAAAGACAATGCTGTGGGGTTCATAATAAATCTAGTTAACCTGAAGGAAACCACACTTCCACTATTGCTGTAAGCTTAGTTATACCAACAGGTTACTCACAGCCCATAATGAGAAATGCTGCAGCTGCCAGTATATACAAAGTGTTTTCATCCACTCTTCAGTGTCAGAGCTCAGACAGGGACCCGAGTTCCTCCTGTCACAATGGGTGCAGAACTAGTTCCTGCTCTAGGAGTTCCTCCATCACTAAATACCATTTGTGTATCAGTTTTTATTTATCAGAGGGTGTCTCTGATCAGTCCTCTACAGAAAGGACATTGTTGAAGGGGACTTCTCAAAATTGAACCATGTTCTTTGCTCCACATGCCCAGCTGTGCCTGCATTACCTCCTCCCCACACAGACAGAATCTGGCTCCCTAAGGTGGCAGACACTGTAAACAACCAAAGATTCCTCTCCCTGCCTCACTGGTTTGGAAGCACCTGGGAAGGCCAGCACACAGCACCAAAGCAAAGCAGTACACCAGGCTCACCTGCCTCAGGGGATGTACTGGCAGAACCCTACAAATCAGAAGGTTTTAATTGCAAGTGAGTACAGCATCAGTTATACACTCAGGAAATGAAGACTCCTAAAGGTACACTGTCCAAGTTGATTTTTTCCAGTATATTACTTCAAATATTGGTCAAAAGCATTACTTAATCCTCTGCATTCCCAAGTATTGAATATGGTTATTTGCATAGAAACATAGAGAACAATGCTGTCATGATATATTTTCTGTCCTTCAAGAAGGTCTTTATTGTTTTGCATATTTTAAAAATTAATACAAAGTTTTATGTACATTTGCACTTAGACCTCTGGAAAGATTGGTTTTTAAAAAAGTATGGCTCTAAAAAATAACAAACCCCTTATTTGCCACATTTAGGAAAAAATAAATGAACAAATCCCTTATTTGCTACATTTAGGAAAAAAATAAATGAAGATGCTGCTCAGACACTGCAAATTATTTGTGCTGCAGCTGAACATTCTCTCGAAGCCAAGAAAAAACTTGTGCATTTATTTCTTCCGTGACATCGTTTGTTGTTCGTCCTTTGACCGCCATCCCATGGTTTGCTTTATCAATCCAATGGATTTTTTTAGGGGCTTTCATTTTGCTCACCACACCTTCTAGCAATTGCTGTGGAGAAAATAAGAAGGCAAGTATTAGAGAATTGGCTGCTACAAACTGAAACACCTAGATGTCTCCTGCTTTGCCTGTGTAATGCAAAATAGGCAGCTCCTAAAAACCAAATAGATCGGAGTGCACTTGAAAAACACCTTGATGGGAAAATTGGATGTATTCTCTATTCAAGAAATGAATACTGGGATCTGCTCAAAGCTTTGCCCTCACTCAAATAGAGAATAGCAGAAAATTAGAACTTCAGAACCTGCACAGGTCACAGCCCTGTGCAGGCACCCTCCCCATACTGACAAAGGAATCTATATTAACTGTCAGAGGGTAATGCTGGCAGTAAAATTATAGAATTGAAGCCAGATTTGTCTACAGAGGCAGTGTAGCAATGTAATTCCTTAGGGAGTGGCTTTGACACTGTTGAAATTTCTCAGCAAACAGATCTAAAAACCTGAACAGCTCACAAAGTCAAAGATTCCTCCACTAGGAGGGTACTCCAAGGATCTGCTGGTCACTAGCCTGACTTATTTTGGTGACAAGTCCTCACAAAAGCACTATGACTCCTTAGAAATTGACCAAGCATGGAAAACGTCAATTGCACCTAGCCCCAAATTCAAGCTGACTTGTTCAAGAACAACAGATACCTGTTTGCAAGAAAACATGGCAGAAAAGCACTGCTTCCCTACCTCTGTACACCTGCTCTTCATCTCTACAAAAATATCACTTTCTGCCACAGAAGCCTGGCTTGGGGGTAGAACTGCTTTGCTAGAGGAATTGGCCATGAAAATGTGACCAATGTGAAATTGGTGGCACAGCCCAGGTTTTGTAAATTGAAATGGTTAAAACAAAATAGCAAATAATTCACTCCTTCCATTTATTTAGCAGTAACTCACTCCACTTTTAATTTGTTCATTCCTATCTAAACCATTTAAATCAGAGCTATTTCAGTGACCCAAAGATGAGCTTGCTAAAGTGGAAGATCAAGCATGATCCATTAAGTTTTAAGCAGCAAAAGGAAGCACTGCCAGGCTTCCTTGTGTCTGATGAAGTTTTTCTACCCAAGGCTTCCCTCAGAAGACACCTACTTAGGGAAGGCTGTTAATCAGGTGACATACAGGCATCACTGAGGCTCATTGCTGCTCCTCCAGACTGCCCTTTCATAGCAGGATTTACAGGGGTACTTACTTTTTCGCACATCTCATCTGCTGATCCTGAGACAAACAGTACTGGACACCTGATCAGTAATAAATCCTCATCCCGGAGCTTGGACTGCAGCTTTGGTCGATGCAATGGGTAAGATAAACACACAAGACCTTGAATGAAACCATCATCATCATCATCACCCTGGCTCAGCTGACGTATCACAGAGGCAGCAGCTCGTGAGCCCATGGAACGGCCTTTCTCCCATGTAGAAATAAAGGAAAAAAGTATTGTTTGCTGTTACCTCATCTACGTTCTGGTTTAGTAAACTCCCAAAACCAATCCAACTGAGTATATTTCAAGTGACACGAAATGCTAGGGATGTTCTACTTAATGAAAAATATTAATCCTAATTTCAACATTTTCTGCTAAGGTATTTGTCCAGTTGTAACATTTTCATCCCTGCTTAAAAAAGAAGGGGAAAAGAAAATATAAATGGATAGAGATCCCTTGCAATACTGTAAGAAACAACAGCCCATCCTGGGGACAAGGGAAGAGAGGTCCTACACTCCAGAGCCTGGAAATCTGGGATAGCCATATTATCCTGTATCATTATTTTCATGCAGCCTCAATTTGCTCAAATTCAAAACAAAATGCTGTGCTCGATTTCACTTAGCTCACAAAACAAATCCAGCAAGTCTTCATGCACACCTTGAACTTGAACATGAGGTTGGTCAGTAACAGGAATATCAAAATATCTCCTCAAAGAGGAGGCATATGAGCTGACAGTGCACTGGGTGTTACAAATGACTAGTTCTTACAGCAGCACAGATTTGATTTCACTTAAGAGAAAACTAAGAATTCCACTCATCAAGATATTCCTAACCGCCCCCCCCCAACTATTCCCCTTTTCACATAACATAGCTGACTTTTTTTATCTGCTACTAGGTTTTAATTACCAAAATCTGTTTTGGGAGAACTGTTTTTCATTTACCAGTAACCAGAATTATTCAAGACCTGCAGTTAAAAAGCACACATGGATAATCAGAAAATTCATGCCCTATAAATTTTAAGTTTTCTCCCAAAGCACCTGGAAAATACAATCTATTGCTCTTTCTCTCCTCTTGTGCAGTATGATCTATGATATCATAAGGAGGGTTCATTCACTTCTCACCAAAGTGGGATAGACTTGGAACACTTACAGATTGCTATTATTAGAGATAATAGAGAAAATTATTGATAATAAAAACAATACCTGCAAGGAAAACACCAGAAAGTTTATAATCATCAGAAAGTTTTAAGTATTCCTAAAGAAATAAAAGAAAGAGAAGCATTACAAGTCAGAATTAAGACAGCTGGGAAGCTGGGGATCTCTTCTGTTTGTAGCTTCTACACAGAAAATAGGAAGGTCTTCCAGCACTGCAGATTAAACAAAGAACAGATACATACAAGGTGCTCTCTCGGGTCTTATCACACAAATGGTTTCATAACATTTTCCAGCAATAACATAAACATAATGAATTTCACATTAGCTCTCAGCAAGTCTAAAATATCAGATGCCCTATCAAGTTACCAAAACATAAGTGTTTACTATATATCAACTCAGTTACAGTAATAGACCACCATGCACACTACTCGCCCATCAAAAGGCAAAGCAGGTTGGCAAAAATGCCCTTCATTGAGGTTATGTATATGCAATTAAGTTTGTGACACGATCAGTTAAGTCCAACGGAAAAGATAAAATTCAGCAACATTTTTTCAGGTTTTAGGAGATAACTAATGAGATGCTATCCTAGCAGATGCCTCCAAATTACCTTTACATAGCAGCTTATTAACATAAATGCACTAACAACATCGTGCTTCTTCTATAAAGACTGGAGATGCCCATTAAAGACAGCAAAGTCTGACTTCAAATTAGTGTACATATAATCACAATGATATAATACAAAATTTCTTCAGAACTGGACTTTGTTCCCCTATAAAAATGCCTCCTGCTCAATGCAAGCCAATCAGTCCTAAATTCTTCACTGAGCTCGTTTGCATCCTAAATTCTTCCACTTTTTGCAAGCTCTAAATTTTCCCATTAAACACCCTTGGTTTTTGTCAAGCTTTTCTTTCTCCTTGAACTCAAACCCACATGTTTGTGGCAGCTGTTCCAGCTGCTGCCCACCTAAGAACTGCTTCCGCTGTTTCTGTTCACACACACTGCTCCATTTACCTAAACATTGGTTCTAATTTTCCCACTGTTGCTTGACTAATCTCTGGCTGTAATTTAAGAAAGCTGGAAGACAACACCCATGGATCTAAGCTTTGGTCCAAGAATTTGGTCACTCCTTACCACAACTGCTTTGAAAGCCTTAGTCCTGTAAGCAACATTAAGGCCTTTGCAAGTAAACCGCAGGCACAGAACTCCATGGGATGCAAGGTAGGCTGCCAAGGACACTAAGTGAGGGAAGTTCATGTCTCCTCCAGCTCCATGAGTAAGAATCACTCCATATACTGGTTTCTTCTCGGGGACAGAAAAGATAGCATCAAGGTATTTGTTCCCAAAAGGTATTTTCACTTTAACCTAGAAATGAAACAAAACCCAATATTACAAAAAACAAGAACAAAGTGTTCCCACTCCTACACGTCTACACATTATTATGAAGAAAAATCAGACAAGAAGTAAACCAAAATTGCCAGCCTGTTTTTATTTCTTCTGTTTGAGTACTAAATGAGTAACTGCACCTCTGGTTCAAAGATTTTCCATACAATAATGGGCAAGTCACTTTATGACTCTACACCTTATGTTCTACATTAGAAAATGAAGCTTCAAAGCATAAACTGATATGATTCTGACCCCATGTATCCATGCCTAGCTTTTCCAGACCTAACTAGCTGCCTAAATTATAAGAATATCACATTAACACAGCCTAGCAAACAGTTTGAAATCACACACTGCTAACCACAGAGTGAAGCAGCAGCCTGCACAGAGGCAAGGACTGAACCTTCGCCAGGGACAGGAGACAGCACAGGGTCAGCCAAAGCTCCAGGGGGACACAGGGCCTCCTTCTATCAGCACAGACAGCTGGAGGAGCTGATCAGACACAAGAGCTGCTTATGTTTTGCAGAATGAACGGAGACTGGGCAGCACAAGTGCACCTTCAGAGAGCAACAAGCTCAGCTTTAGTCACTGCTGTGTTCCGAACGCGTTCTTTGGCAGCACACCGCAGAAGAGCTGCACAGCCGAGGGCGGTGCTCCCTCAGCGGCCGTGCCGAGCTGCGGCCTCCGCAGTCCCTGGACGGGGCGGCAGGGCCAGGCAAGGGCACGGCGGATGAGCCAAGGCCAGCGGCACAGCCGCCACCATGGATACACCTCTCCTGGGAAGGCAGAGGCGGCAGCGCACCTACCCCGCCCCCCCCCCCCCCCCCCCCAGCTCCAGGGCCTCCTCAGAGGACAGGGGCAGCTGCCACGGGTGCCATCCCCAGGGAAGGCAGGAGCCCGCACATCCATCCCCAGGGAAGGCAGGAGTCCACACACCCCACGGGCGGCAGGCACGCGCCCATACCTCCACCGGCCCGCTCATCCCGGCCGTGACGTCACGTGAGTGACAGCCCCCCGCGCCAGTCTCTCCGCGCGGCCCCGCTGCCGCGGCGCTGATTGGTCAGATTGACTGATTGGCCCGGCCCCGCCCCGGGGGCTCGCGGCCTGCACGGTGGATCGGGAGGTGTGGGTGGACATGGATTAGGCCGTGTAAAATAAATAAAATAACCATAAATAAATAATGCTCCACATAAATTGTTTTCATTCACCCATGTGTACAAAAATTCCACGGACTGCTAGGTGGTAATTCAGCACAAATAAAGCCAATTGTTCAGTGATTGCTCAGAAAGTCAGGTTCTTATTGACTTCGGGGAGTATAGATGAGGTGTTATAACAATGAGTTATGGAATCACAGAATCATTTAGGTTGGAAGCGACCACTGAGACCATTGACTCCAACCTACGACTGAACACCACCAAGTCAACAAGACCAGGCGCTGAGTGCCACATTCAATCATTTCTTGAGCTCCTTCCAGGGATGGCGACTCCACCACCTCCTCGGGCAGCGCATTGCAATGTGTAGAAACCCTTTCCATTAAGAAATTGCTCCTGATGTCTAACCTGAACCTCGCCTGGCACTGCTTGAGGCCATTTTCTCTTGCCATGTTACTGGTTGCTTGGGAGAAGAGACACCTCCCAACTGCCTGCAGCCTCCTTTCAGGTGGCTGTAGAGAGTGATAAGGTCACCCCCGAGCCTCCTTTTCTGCCTCCATCTCCCTCAGCTGCTCCTCACAACACCTGTGCTCCAGACCCTTCACCAGCTCCATTGCCTTTTCTGGACTTGCTCAAGCACCTCAGTGTCTGTGCAGAAGTGAGGAGCCCAGAACGGGACACAGGATTGAGGGTGTGGACTCAGCGGTGCCAAGTACAGAGGGAAGGGTTAGATGTCCAGACTGACATCAGGCAAAGTTTTTTGGCAGTGTCAGCACACTCGATCTATGTGACATTGGCAAAGAGGGGAGAGACTCTCAATGCCTGGTTTTCTAGGTACCAACACACATCTGTCCCCTGGGCTGTGCTCTGTTGGACAGTAAATAACTTACTGTGTTCAAAATGCAGCGCTAAACTGGTGGAAGACAGCACCAACAATATACAACAGTGTGTGCAGTATTTGTATATTGAGTATTTCATTGGCCAAAAAAAAAAATCCAAAATCCTCTATTGCAAGGTATTTATCCAGAGCTTATGTTTTCCTCCAGTATCAGTGTATAAAACTCACTTGTATCAATTAAGGTGCCCTGTTACTTAGCTGATTGAAGATGTCATCACCAAGCAGAATGTTGTTTTTCATATGTTCATGTGCTGGGAAATAAGCACACTCTGGCTTGTGCTCTGAGTGTCTCACTGTCAGCCTGCCAGCTGGACATTGTCAAACACTGGGATTGAAATATTGCAGCCCTCTGAGAAGTGAACCTGGCAGCGTAGCCCACGTTCTGAGCTGCTGTCTCAGTGACCATCCTGCTGCCTCACAGGCCAATTCCCAGTCCGGCATTATCGTAGTAAGTATGAAAGACAGAAGTGGAGAACCTGGGCGATTTACAGGGAGATTTATTTGACTGTATTTCTACCTTGCCTAAAAGATGCCAAGCTAAAGTGAGATGCAGAAGTGCAAAGCTGAGTGAAAGTCATTGGCACAGCTTGCGTGAGTTGTGCACCTTCCACTGGAAGCTGGACCACAGATGGTGTCCAGGCAGCTGCTCCTGGAGCTGTAGCTCACATCTGGGGAGTCCAGGAGACTGGGGAAATGTCAGATTGATTTATCTTGATTGGAGATCACACTATTCTAATTAGTAGTTCACACCAGTTAAGCCTTTGTAAATAAGATACTTCACAAAATTGGACTGAGATTTGTTGTCCCAAAATAGTTACAACCTCAACCTAGAGAACAGGCATGCAAGAAGAAGAATTTAAGAAAAACTTCCTTCATATAATTTCTGGGTTTTTTTCATTACTGCTTTCATTTCTATACCTAGCAGATGTTTATGTGCTCTGGTATAGTTTATATTTTTGTTTTGCTCATTTCTTGATCTGCTTTTTGCATTCTCTTTAATTTTTTCTCCCTCTTAAGTCTACCTGTTGTGTTTGTCCTGCTTTACTCACATACTGTGTCCAGAGCAGTCCTTGAAGAACATGTATCCCATTAAATCTACCCATGTGTAACCCCTTCCCACTGAAAAACTACTTTCTTATGTTCTCTGCATACAGCAAGCTGCTACCAGTTTACTTTGTATTTTCTCTGTTCATTTTCTTTTCAACACTTGAAACTCTTCTGTGCAGACACAGTCTTTGAGGAAGGGTAGCTAATACCCAGCAGAGTTGAAAACAATGCAAATGCCAGGCTGGATGGGGCCCTGAGCAACCTGGTATAGTGGAAGGTGTCCCTTCTCACAGCAGAAGGGCTGGAACAAGATGACTCTAAAGGTCCCTTCCAACCCAAACTGTTGTGTGATTCTGTGATGAAATGAATGTGTGAGGAACAAGAGACTCTCTCATTCTTTAATCATCTGGTCCACGACAATAGGGTTGGACTAGTACATTTTTGCCACATTTTTCCTGCTGTAACATTTTTTTCTGGAAGATAATGACCCCAGGTACTGCTAGTATGTCAAATGCTAGGAATTGAATTATAAATACATATATTAGATTCCAACTCATGGGAAAATTCTTTATGATGGATAAATTCTGGGTTTTATTGAGTTCTGCATATTTAATAAAATGCATTAATTAACAAGCAAATGAATTTTTTTTTAAATTTGGCATCATAAAGAAATTCTCATATCAAACTATTCCAAATTAGGTCTTTCTGGGTTTAGGGGGACATTTAAATATATTCTTGTTGGTTTTCAAGTGTTCTGAGTAACTACTCTGAAATCCAGTTGTATTCCCTTCCAAGAGTATTGAAAATTCTTATCCTTTTTTTTGCACGCTTAGATATTAATTAATAGTCTAAGTTAAAGCGCCTCCAAAAAACGCAATTATTAATCTTTTCTGAACTTCTGAATCAATGTTTTTAATTTAACATCTAAGAAAACATGGTTACTTTGGAGCATGGCATTGTTTCATAAATTTAACCTTACATCATCCCTGGAAATAGAAGTTTATTCTGGAAACGATATAGTGCATAATAATCTAAGTCTGTCATCAAATATGAAAATCATTGAAGGTATGTGATTTGCCATTTCTCAATGGGAATATATGTTGAGTGTTATAATAACCTATGCACTGCTGTAAGCACCTCTGACAGATTTGATATGCCAAAGGCAGCTGGGTTTGAAGAAACAGTGGCTGTTTATAAAAGAATGACATTATCCTCGGTCTAAACTTGGGACCTGATAACTTTCAGCAGCACATCAGACAATCCCCGTTCTTTTCTTTGGATTATAAATACAGCATTTCATACCAGAGACTTAGATTAACACACAATGGGAACAATAGCGATGACCTTTTCCATTAATCTTTTGTTGGAATGCATTTGTTCAGAGGAATGTATAAAAACAATTATAAAAGTATAAAAACATATGTTCGGGGGGTCTGAATTTCAGTGTAAAATAAATAATATCTTAAGGGCATTAGACTCAGAAATATTATTTTATTTTTTTACACTTTTTAATAGAAGACCAGAAAATATTTGTTTGTTTGTTTGTTTGTTTTAGGCTGGAGACACATTTATTTGTTCTAAAAGTTCAACTCTCCTTCTAAATTACAAACTTGACTTTTGAGAAGGAACCATTTTTTTTTTTCCTCTGAGGATGTGGATACACACAAGCACATGGACATGCTGTGTTCACAGGTATCAAAAGTAACCTTTAATAATTTTCTGAAACTGATCAGCAAACTATTACCTGATTAGCCAGTATAATTTCCTATGTTTAAAAGTGGTGGTATCCATGACACTGCTTAATTTTTAGCTATTTCTTGAGGTTCTGAAGAAGTTTTGAGGTCCTCCATGAAAGGTGAAGTGATGGGAAGGTGATAAGCCGAACCCTCTAACATGTAAAAAAATACAGGACTTTAGCATGGCATCTGTGATTCCCCATGTCTCCGTGACAATCTGGAGAACTTGGTCACTGGCACTGGATGAAGGAGTAAGCCCACCTGTGTTTAGTCTATTCAGACTGTCGTGTATCAGTTACACACTTGCATAGTAAGCGTGTTACTGATATGCAATGTATAATATATAATAAATATATAAAGTGTATGTGCTAGTCACCTATTTTTATGAAATTGTGCCATGTACAGGGTGCCTTTCGTAGCATTATATAGGTCACACTGGAAACACAGATAACGCCAGGTGACAAACGTGTAGTGTATAAACAACTTCTCTCCCTGTGCATGAGTCTCTTTAGGAACATTTCTGACTTTGTAGTTGTGGTGCTAAATGGAAGTTCTTTTAATTAAGGAAGGTGTCATCATAACACATGCTACTGCATGGCAAATTTGGATGCTATTCATTTCTCAGAGTCTTTGTTAGGGATTTTGAATTCCCTCGTTGTTCTTGATAAATGCGACCACTTTGTTTTCCAGGGGCAGCTGTTACAGTTCTTGCGTGTGCTGGGGCTGCACGGGGCACTGCTGGCAGGAGGTCGCTCTGGTTATTCTGGCCATGAGCCAGTGGAACAAACTTTTCTGTTCTCACTGGTGCAAGGAAAGAATTAATAGTTTTGGCATGTTCATACAATCTTTGGATGCTGAGCTCAATTCCATGTATGTTTTTGTTCTGAAGTTTCACTCTATCTGTTGCTTTTTTAAAAGGTTAGCATGGTTAGGGATGGTAAAGAGCGTTATTGCTACTGCTAGGGTTACTTTTGCTGTGAACACTGTTTTAAGATTTGAGTCTCTTCAACATTTAATTCTCAGTTCAAAAATCAGATACCCTCTGCAATTGTTTCATCAGTCATCCAAGTTACTTATCTGGAGTTTATTGATAGTTATAATTATAAACATCATGATACATGCCCTAAATATGGGCACTGTGTACATTTTGCATCTTGCTGCAAGATCCTAGGCCATTTTCACTTTTTACATTTCTCAATTATCATTCCTCCAGGTCACTTTTTTAATTTAAGCAGACAAAATCATAGAACCACAGAATCATTTAGGCTGGAAGTGATCTCTGAGACCATTGAGTCTAACCTTTGGCTGAACAGTATCATGTCAACTAGACCATGGCACTGAGTGCCACATCCACTTCAAGAATTTCAGGGATGATGACTCCACCACCTACCTGAGCAGCCCATTCCAATGCTTAACCACCCTTTCAGTGAAGAATTCTTCCAGATGTCCAACATGAACCTTCCCTGGTTCAGCTTGAGGCTGTCCTCTCATCCTGTCACTGGTTGCCAACCAACCCCCACCTGGCTACAGTCTCTTGTCAGGTGGTTGTAGAGAGCAAGAAGGTCTCCTCTGAGCCTCCTTCTCTCCAGGCTAAACAACTCCAATTCCCTTAGCTGCTCCTCATAAGACTAACTTACAATGTTTCTAACTCTTTCCCAAAGCATTCCAGGAATTCTTTTTAGTCTCACATTACCTGTATAGTTAAGAAGTACCTTATTTACTCTGGAGTCCAAGATATTTCTAAACATAGTGAGTTCAAGAAAAGAGTGCAAGGAACTCTCTCTGATTTATTCTTCTGTTCCAACAGAATATCAGTCGCAGTTGCATTACTCACAAGTGTTTTCTGGTTTTGCACGTGTGCTGTTGAAAGTTAATTTATGCTACAACTCTCTAGTCTGATAGAAAGAAGCAGTGGCAAAGTGTAATAAAGTCAATATCTATTGCTGTTCACAAAATATACTACTCTGGGGTAGGAGGAGAAATTATTTGGTGTTACACAATTTATCAAATCCCTTCTGGATATTGTTCAACTGTTAGTAGATTTGAGTGCACACAGAGAGTGTGTATTTGCTTAGTGCCTGGAATTGAAATCAGACTGAAAGGTCTAATTATTATCTTCTTATTTTCCCCTTCTATCTTACACACTGTCATGAATTTACATGTGTAACAAGATCTAGTTTGCTACTAGCTATATACTTTTGAATATAAACATTCATACTCATATACATGCACACCAGAAGTGTTAGCAAGCAAGAAAATGAGCCTGAAGACTGACGCATGTGGCTGTGGGTGGCCCCAAGGAGAATTTTTAAAGAATTCTTACTTCTCAGTGCAGTGTTCTAACTCATTATGTGTTCATAGGACAGTTCATGCATCCTCTAACTGTGCTCAGTGAGTCTTAGGTGGAGGAATGCTTGCAAGGCTGTCGCCAAATATTTTAAATCCTCCTGATGTCATGCAAAGCTGCACTCAGTACTCAACCAACTAATGAATTCATCTCAGTTCCTGTGGTTCATGCATCAGTGCTTGCAGTTGTTAGCATTTGATGCACTTGGTAATCACAGAATCATAGAATGGCTTGGGTTGGAAGGGATCTTAAAGATCGTCAAGTTCCAGTCCCCCCTGCCAAGGGTAGGGACACCTTCCACTAGACCAGGTTGCTCAGAGCCCCATACAACCTGGCCTTGAACACTTCCAGTGATGGAACATCCACAACTCCTCTGGGCAACCTGTCCCAGTGTCTCATCACCCTCACAGTGAAGAATTTGTCCCTAATAGCCAATCTAAACCTAGTCTCTTTCAGCTTAAAGCCATTGCCCTTTGTCCTGTCGCTACATGCCCTTGCAAATCCAGGTAAATGTGCATTCTTGCATTTTGTGCCATATCTAAAACCAATCTGAGCATATCTTGGGAGATGATATTTGATCACCCTTCTTTCTTATCTGCAATCTCCCTCCCAAGGAAAGACCAGCCAGAAACAACATTTTTCAGGACTTTTCAGTCCTGATCAAGTGTATTCTCACCTGAGTTCTCACAAGTGTAAGAATTTCTTCACGTCTTCTACAGCTTCCTGAAAAGCAATGATTAAGTATGGCCTGAGTGATCTCTCTCCCACCTGTTCATGCTCTGAAGTTTTGGTTGTAAAATTTTCAACAGAGATGCATGGAAACTATAATATTAAATGGTGACAAAACAAAGAACGCTTTTTGAATAAGGCTGAAACACCTGACTCACTGGGGGTTTTGTGCCCTCTAGTCACTTAGCTGGAACTCAGTGGGAATTAATGAATCAAAGCTGTCATAAAACTGTATGGGTATGGCTCTTGCAGCCATTTCATAGGCTGGAAGAGAAGACTCAGGAATGGTGCAGGTAGTAACACACATGTTGTACATGAACTCATTTAAAATCTGTAATTTAAACAAAGCTGAGCCTCATAAGCACTTCTCTGATACACCATTAAGAATGTTCTGACCTATTTCTCCTCTGAGAATTTCTTGCTAGGTGAAGTTAACCATGTCAGGTATCTGACCTCCAGTGAAAGTTGTGTTGTATGTCACAAAGCATGTATTTCTTTTACATGGGCACTTCGATTGCCAAGTGGAAGATCTTTCACGAGATGCTGCGAGGGCAACAGATTGCTGAAGTGCACATGACAGCTTTTAGCCACAGACGTATTTGGCTTTTCTCCTCAGCTCTTATAAAGCAATAGATTATATGACATGAATAAGTTCAAGAAGATGACAACAAGAAAGCTGAAGCACAGGATTTCATCCACTATGTGTTATCCTAAGACTCTGTAGAATTACAAGACTTATTTATCTGGGATTGGTCATCCCAGAGTTAACCTTTGAACTTTCAGACATGCAGCCTCGTCTTGATCACCTGAATACTTCAGCAAGCAAAGCCCTTTGGAGACTGGATCTAAAAACACAGGTCTCTCAAATGTCTGTTCCACAATTAATCTCATTAACTGAAGAACAAATACAAAAAAAGAAGATCATTACACTGCAGCATTCTGGGAAGACACTAAGGATAGTAACATTACACTCACAAGTTGGAGGACTTGTTTTCATGGGGAATTTGTAGGTCTTTGCCAATTGCAGCAAATCAGACAGAGGATGTCTGAGCAATGACATCAGGCACACTGTGGAGTCAAGAGGCAAGTTGGTGATAAAGTCAGAAGGAGGCAGGCTTGGCAAACTGCATCATGCCCACGCCAACTTGTGCCAGGGCACACGGTGAGGTTTTGGCCTTGTGCTTGATAGCATGATGGACAGGAACAGAGCTAATAAAGGGGTGGTGAAAAGATGACCTAGGGAAAGGTCATGTGCAGGATGGAATTTATGGTGCTATTTATTTTGTGGTTTAATTGCTGCTTTCAGTCCTTCCAATTTTATATCCTCCCTGTGGGTTTTACTTTGATTTTGGGGTTGCTGTTTGGTTTTAGTGGGTTTTCTTTTGTTTCATTTGGAGTTTTGTTTATTTGTTTTGTTGGTGTTTGTTGATGTTTTTCCCCAAAGGAAATAACTGCAGGGTTTCTGGCCAGTGAGTTTAGAATATTGACCCTTAAGAAAATGAGCCATTTCCAGGTTAGGGGAGATCTCTAAGCCTTCAGTTTGGATCAAGATCAGATTTAGCCCAGAGCAGAACTGTATTCAAATCAGGTTTAGGACCCAATGGTGGCAAACTGTGTTTATGAACTTGCCATTGTCTTAGATGCTCTGCTCACTTTGAGCTCTAGGCCTTGTCTAAATGCTGAGCTGAAGTTATAGGCTCTCATGTGGTCAGGAATTAATTTGTATCTCCAAAAAAGGAGTTGAGATCAATTGATCAGCTAGGTAAGTCAGTTGATTTGTCAAAGAAGATTTGGAAGAAAGTAATGGGTTTGCATTGATTTTGCATCAATCTGTAAGAATTCTTAAAAATCTTCCTTTCAATATTTACTATTGGAAATGAAATACAGCAGAAACATATCTCAGTAGATGCTTTGATATCACTGTAGTTAAATATTTTTTAAGTGGCAAGGCATTTTCCTAGGACTGCAGAAATGAGAGAATCCAGCTATGTTATCTAGCCCCAGCCCTGCCAGTGCAGCATTATATGACATTTGCTGTGGCGACTCTCAGGAACTTTTAAGACCACATTATGGCAGCAGCCCTTGTGTTTGCAGTGACCCAGCCCACAGAGGGGATGGAGGAGGCTGTGCCAGTATAGGCAGATCTCTCACTCCTGTGAGTTTATGCCTATATCAAAGAGTATCATTAACATCAGCTGTTTGTTGTCTCCCCCTCTGCCTAGAGGAAAAGTGCAACCAACTAAATGCTGTCTTTTGAAATGGATTGTTTGTTTTCTCTTTGCACAAGCAATGTGGGGCAGTGCATGTTTAAGTTCATATTACAAAGTGTTTATGTGCAACGTCCCAGTCCCAGATCTCACCTACAAAGTAATGTATGCTGGCTTGCAGGGTTTAATACAGACCTGCACTTAGAGTTTCACAGTATTTTTATTCAGCTCTCAAGAGCATTCCTTCTTCCGTGTGGTGGGGCAGGCAAATTTTCTGTAGACTGCTCACTATGTACACCCCAAGTGACCTGACCTGAGCTGGGTGTGCTGATTTTTGACCAGGCAAGGCCCTCAGGTAACTCCAGCCGAATCATTCAAGGAGTGGCTGGAGAATGCAGCATGCCATTTTGGGTTCTTGTCTTTTGTGGACTGATCTCTCTCTGTTCTCTTTCTGATTTGTTTCAGTGGAGCATTGTAGAGAGGAGTTTGGTTTCTTCCACTCTACCATTCCTTGACATTTGCAGACCATCTCCGTATTTTGGAGTAGCAGAGTGGTCAGAAATGTCACATTGTCATCTCTTAAATATGTCCCAACATTGTTTGCTACCAAAGAAGTGAAACTAGATAGTTGGAAAGAAAATGATTAGCAGCAAAGTGTCTCTTCTGCCAGTCTGCTCCGCTGGGTATGCTCTGTGTGAGACCAAGGGGTTTCACCTGCAGACCTTGCCAAGAGCCTCAGATTCTGGGCAATCTGAAGGCAGAGATTTCATAGTTTCATGAAGATCTACTCCTTTAAGTTCCTGTGCCTATGGATTCTTGTTCTGATCTCTTTTCACAAGTTTTCTAGCTTAATGTTTGAGGCTGATAATACCTGAAATATGTCAAGTGTTGCTTTGCCTCCTCCAGCTGTTACATCCTTTTCTTTAGCTTTCCAAATACACTCACCTCAATTATCTTTGTTTCTTTCTTCTTTTTCTTTTTTTAAGGAGCCTTGAATTCTCCAGTGCCAGTAGCTTTTCTTTTTTTTTCTTTAATCAGCTTGATGAAGGTTTAGTCATGTGCTACTTGTCCTGACAGTTTCCCATGCTAAGTGCAGGCAACTTAGCCTGCATTGTTCCTGCTCATTCCATGAGTTATTGGTTCAGCAGAAGCACCAAAGCAACCCCAGTGGTAGCTGTACTGGTAAAGCTAACACATGCTGAAAGTCAGGTGTTCATCTGCATGGATGGCCTATTGCTGGCTCTGCATTCTGAAGTGCATGGTCTTCCCAGATCCTACTGGATTCCCCTCTTAGCCAGAACTGCAGGAGTGTAGTAAGTGTAGGATTCCTTCTGCTGCATCTTACAGATGTTGAGAAACTTCTGAGAAAAATCAAGGGAAGAAAATGACTGAAGTATTAATCAAGAAGGTCTTCTATTTCCCAGTTTACTTCTTCTAGTCCCTAACCAGCTGTGAAAATAAGACTGCATCTTTGGCAGATATATGTACATTCACTACTCCATTTATATGATACCAGGTGTTTTAACTAATCTGCAGACAATTGATAAAAGGATTTTCCAAGCCACAAGGACTGGTTAGAACATCTTGAGCCTCAAGGGATTACAGGCATCATCCTTAATGCATTCTGTTCCGTGCAGAGGAGGCACAAATGGACATTTGCCATAAGTAAAATTGATGGGATATGTTCAGTCTTGGAACTTCCTATTCTTCATTTGCAGTGTTGATGTTGTGCTTATTGCAGCCAATAAAATACAGCAGGAAAAAACCCAAAACCAAACATCCCTTCTCATGTTTATACTATTTAATCTTTGGTCGAAAACTTAATGGGGTGCTTTTTCAAAAAGCAGCACATGGGAATACCCATAGAAATGTGCATATGCAAAACAGAACTTTTGTTTTTTTAAGCTTATACCAGAGTTCTTACAAGCAGAATTCTTGCAAGAATTCTGCAGGATGAAACAAACTTTCCCGTGGACATTCTAGCACAAACTCAGCATTTAGATCTCATTAAAGCCCCAGTCTGAGAGATTAAATAGCATTAAATGTTGCGGGAGCCCTATGTCACATCTCTGCAAGGGGAGTGGGTAGAGTTTGTTCACTGTGAAGTAATGCTTGTGTTAATAGTTAAGAGGTAGGATGACCAGGAATCCATGCCTGGAAAACCTGTGATCTTGATGATTTCAGTGCCCTCTCTGGCATCCTGTGAAAAATCTCACATGACAGCTTTGAAGGTGGCTGGATCCCTTGCCAGTCAGCTGCTCCCTTCAGAAAATTCTTCCCCAGATATTCTATGGATGGCAGAAATCCCCATCAAAATACCCATCAGAAGGGAAAGAGCAGCAGCACTGTGTAAACAGCCTGGGCAGTGCCCTCATTTCAAATGAGCCTGTGAAAAACACTGCTAGGTCGGTAACATCAACCCATTAAAATGTTGCAGCACTGGAGCTCAGCTTGAGCTTCTCAGTTCATTTCTGAGGTAGAGTTTGAAGCCTAGCCTGCACCCCAGGCTCCTGGGGGAAGCTTGTCCCCAGTGCTGTGGAGGGCACATCCATGGGGCAGAAACACCTACAGAGTGACTTCCTTTGGGATCAATCAGTCAGGAATATATAAATAAGTAAGTCTTTGTGCAAGGGGCACCACCTTTATGAAAGGCATCTGCTCTGCAACTTAGGCAAAAGTGATGTGGAGGTGAGGACAGCACCTCTCCGTGTGCCCCACAGGGCTCATGGAAAACTTTGGAAAATGCCTGCACCTGGGCAAGGCCATGCCCACTAGCAGCAGTGCCCTCCTTGCTTTAAGCACACAGGTGCTGCAAGATCAGTGTCCCCTAAGAAATGTGACTTTTCAGAGATGTTCCTGAGCCATGCTTGAAATATGCAGTGTTTGTGAGCAGCCTGTGAGGCAGCTCTGTGAGGTCAGCAAGTGAGGGAGTTCTCTCTGCTGGTACAAGGCTGTGTCTGAGGGCGTATTTGAGATGGAAGTGGCCTGAGTGTAGCACAAAGCCCTTCTCAGTATCCTCTTCCCTAAGGCTTGCAATGTGTGGCTCTGGAGGAGCCTCCCGCCCTACTGCCACCGTATTCCAAACAGTAATTTCAGGCTGCCTAGCCTAGCAGGATTTGAAATGATGCCAGGATATGATGAATATATCTTCATGTGCTTGCAAGAAGGGTGAGGAAAGCGGTGCTGGGAACAGCTGTGGGAGATTGCCAGAAGCATGAGGTGACCTCCATCATGGCTGTGGCTGAGTGTCCCTCAAGGCACCAGAGTGGCACTTGGAAAAGTCTGACTGGCTCTTACCCCACAGTTCCCACTCCCTGGATGGACTCTCCTTTTCTGGGCAGGTGGGCACTGCCAGCTTGTCCCCATCCTCCTGAGTGCCAGTACCAGGCAGTCAGGAGAGGTGACAAACCTCTTGGTGGCAGGAGGCAGGCCCAGTGTGCTGAGGCCACTGTGATGCTGTGGAGGAGGAGATGATGGCTAGTGTCACCTCTCCTGCAGTTGCTGGAGAAGAAGGACATTCTGCTCCCACTCTCCTGGAGCCCGGCAGCTCCTCCTGGGTGAGTGAAAGCACCCCAGCTTGCTGAGGCAGGGACACCCCAAACCTATGTGAGGGATGAAGAGAAAAGCACTGTCCACAGGTACACGTGGCAGATTTTCTTTTGTTGCTGCTTATTATGGGAAGCCAGGAAGTGGGCTGTTCTCAGGGTATTTTTGCCCATGCAGGTCTTCTCACTCAGCAGTAATCCAATCCCCACAGAGGCAGGGGGATCCTATATACTGAGGTGCAGAGGGTAATGCCTGCTGCCATTCCTTGTGTCAGCCTTTTTAACTCACTCAGCAGCCTGCCACAGACTGAAAAAAACAAGCATAAAATGCCATGCCAATGGATGTGTAAAATGGAATAAAATGGAGAAAGGTAAATTGTGTTTCTGAAACTTAGTGAGGTATTACATATTGATCAAGATAACTTTAGTCTTTGACAGCGCTAGACAGTTTAATTTGCCCTCTCATATCTTTCTGTGTATAATATCTCTTTTCCTTTGGAAGAATAGCAATGCATTAAAAAAGCCCTCATTCTCAATTTAATGAAAACACATCTCACGGTGATTTTCTATATTTCATAGTTGATTAAAACAAACCTCTCTCCCAGGAACAAAGATCTCCCATCTTATGGAAAAGCACCATCAGTTTTTCCTTGGTTGCAAAACTCATTTTTTGCTGTAATTGGATATTAACACCTCAGACACTGACAGATATCAAAAGCAACACTCTGGCACTGAACTGGCAGGTCAGTAGTTGAGCTCATGTCAGGGCTGCAAAGTGCTTCTGACTTCAGGTTTCAGTTTCCCAGGGGAGTCCCATGCCAGGGTATTCCCTCTTTCCTCAGAGGTGTGGGGAGCAGGATCAGGAGTGTGCCTGGCTGTGTCAGGTGTCCAGTGTATTTCTTGGTACCACGAGGATGCAGCATCACAGTTAAAAGATACGGATATCTAGGTGTGCTTGTAGTGAGATATCATAGAATATCCTGATCTGGAAGGGGCCCACGAGAATCATTGAATTCCTAGTGCTGGCCCTGCACAGGACAGCCCCAGGAGTCACACTATGTGCCTGAATGCATTGTCCAAACACTTCTTGAAATCTGGCAGGCTTGGTGCCATGAAAAACCCATTCCTAATGTTCAACTTAAACCTCTCCTGACACAACTTCGTGCTATTCCCTCATGCATGTCAAAGACTTTGTGAAGTCCTTTTTTAAAGAAATGTGTGTCTGTGTGTGTGTGGAGTCCATGTACACATATATGGATATACGTATTTCAGCCTAAACTTGGTTTCTGTTAGGTATATGAACAGTCACTGAATGGGACAGTGGGGCTATTCCACGTGGGATATGCATCTGAAGCACACTGAGATAAGGAAACATATTATTCCAAACAATTTCAGGATCCTTCTGTACAGTAAAGTCAAAAGATTTTAGGAGTTGCTGAGGGAGGCTGGAAAGCTCCAGGATGCAGGAATAATTACTTGGGAAGGGTTGCACCCTGTGATAGAAATAAACACTTACTGGCTCTTTTAAAATAAGAAATAACCTTAAATGTGAAGACCCCTAAATGCATCTGCAGTTTATTAAACAGCTGCTTTCCAGGCCGTATTTAACTGAAGAAGGAACTACTTGCATCACATCCACATCAGATCCAAAGGAGTTCTTTCACATCTGAGGGCCAAGGTTCAAACATAAGCTCACAGGCACATTCATAACTTGAACATGCCAGGCAGTACTTGATGGTCATGGCTACCCGTGCTTGAGTCATGGGCTACATGTGTACCACTGTGACCTTTGTTGAATTAGAACTTGGGGTGCTGGCTTAGTGAAACAAAATAATGGAATTAGGTGGCTTAGTTTTTATAGTGAGCTTTATTCTGACAGGACTATCTCCATTCCAGCACAGATGTCCCTCTGCTCAGGAGGTTTTGAATCAGAGGTGTTACAGTAGGTGTGTATTAAAGTCTGTAATTGAAAGGATTCCTCACTTCCCTCCTTGCCTGTTCTGTCTGAAGGAGGAAATCCCTGTCTAGATGTGACAGCTGCATGGGATGAAAGGACACTTGATTGTGGCAAAGCTCACTATGCTGAGTGCTTTACAGGCAAACAGACATGGTCACTAATGAGGAAAACTGAACACTATGTGATCCAATAAGAAGGCACTGACGGAAAGTGAAATTGAATAATGCAGTTGCTGAGGTACCAATTCAGCAGGCCTGGGAAGGCCAGAGTCTCTGGTCTGCAGAGACCAGGTTGCATTGTAGGTACAATAAATAGTGCCCTTTCAGTTTTTTTTAAATTGCATTTTGATAAGTTTTAGTCATGGCTTTCCATCAGGAAACTACAGCTCTCTTTCCATAGAAAACCAGTAATCCTGGTGCCTGGAGCCTCCAGCCACCACGGTGAGGTGGTGTGACTGGTCCAGTAGCCTAGCAGAAAAGGCAGCCTGACTTAGTCACTGTGCCTTTGCACTAGAAATGCCACAATAGACATGGAAAATGATTAGGCACCTGATCAGAGGTTGAAATGCAGGCCTTTATAGCAGGGAGGATAAGATTAGAGGAGCTGCTGTTCCTGTGAAAGGAGTCTTTGCTTATGTAAAACTGTGCCAGTGGATTTTTCTAGGCAAGAAATGAGGAGAGTGTTCTGGGAAGACAGCAGAGTAAGAGGGAGGATGGGGAAGAAATGGACAAGTGAGATGACTTCTCAGCATCTCTGTTGCTGTCAATGTACAGTGCAAATGTGCTGTATCTGTGTACTGAATCTGGCTGGGAAAGGGGCTGCAGCACTCCTGCACAGGACAAGCTCTCAAAGCTCAGTTTCATTCCTGGTTTGTGAATACCCCGTTGATTGATTTAAATGAGGCAGCTGCAGGACTCTTGGTAGGGTGGGAGCCTCTGTGCCAGCACAGAACAGTGAATGGAAATGAGAATGTGGTTCATCTTCCTTCTTCACTTCTGTTTCTCTTCCCACTGCTTCCCACCACACAGTGCCACTGTTTCCTTGCCCTTGGGTGCTGGTCAGCCACTGTGGCACATACAAACACCCTCCAGGAGAAGACCCCTCTCCTGTGGGGAGAGGTTTAGCAAGCTCAGTGATGTCACAGCCAGTGAGTGCTAGGGCCACCGAAAAGCTGGGAGGTGGCTGGGGAGGCAGGCACAGCCATGGGGAGCAAACCTTCCTGCTTGCAATGGTGGGAGCACCAAGGACATACACTTTTTGATGTGGAGTTTGGTGAATAGATGGGTGCTACTCTGCCAAGCTCCCCTAGACCTGGATTGCTGATGGCTCCACGTTGTGGAAAAACCCTTGGGCAGGTGGGAACCATTCCGGGTGCCCATTCAGGCTGTTCCCTCCTGCCTCACAGAGAGTTGAGTAGGTCAGACCTAGGATCGAGTGATTGGAATCTGATGCTTTACTTAAGAGGGTCTCATGGCTCATTTGAAACTAAGCCTGAGCTAATTAGTCCCTGAAGACAGCAGTTCAGAAATAACCTGTCTGGCTCTGGATGTTATGGTGGCAAAGGAGGAGGAAAGCTCATCTCTCCCATTCTGTGCTCTCGGCTGGCACATGCTGTGAGGTGAGTCTTAGCTGGCTCCAGCCCAGCCCTGCCTTGTCTGCTGCCCGGTGAGGGATAAAAGATTTCTTAAACGCTTTTTCCTGAGTTATTTTGGCTCTGCCAAAAGGCCTGTTGTTTCATGTTCAACTACTGTCATTGTTCCCCTGGATTAAAAACTGGAGCAGGTTCTCCCTGCACCTGCTGGGCACTGTTTGGGTTAATCCCAGGTACTCAGCTGAGCCAGCTCTGGCAGCAAGGGCAGAGCCTGCAGGGACCCATCTCTTCCTTCCTGTCCCTGGGGGAGACACAAAGTGAGACAGTCCCTGGCCTTTTCTTCACTTCTGTCTCACCTTTCAGCAACACTTTAGAGCCCTAAGTATAGGAAAGGGATGTTTCCAGATACAGGTAACACCAGGCATTTCAATGTTTCTGATAAATTGGTACTCACCATGGAAAAAATTAGTACCCCGTTTGTATCCAGAGATCAGAGCAATGGAATAAGTGCAGAAGTCTGTTACTAAACAACCATCAGCCTGATGCTATAATTGGTATGATATATATTACATAAACCATTATATATATTATATATAATTATTTTCTTCTTTCACTTAACAGCTACCTTCTGATTTTTCCTCCTGTAGATGAGGCAGGCTGTTGCTCTCTTGCTATCTTTATGATTTTTAACTTGGCTTCTGCAATGAAATAAAAAACCAGTCCTCACTTTAAAACTATGTGGTCATGTTTCTTAAATGAAACAGTGTGATGCTGAGAGTACCAAGGCTGTAACTCAAGTTACTGATCACAAACTGCCAAAGTGATTTTTCTTTCAGGATATTGCCTTTCACTGAACCTGAAGATTGACTTACAATTTGTTGGACCATATATATCTGTTGGACCATGGATATCTGTTACATTTAGGAAGAGTGATTAGCAAACACTGGCAAGGCATTCTCCTAAGTAATATGGCACTATTATTCACCTCTGAATTTAAATGAAAAGATAAATATTACATGCCACAAGCCTAGCTGTATGCAGGTTTTACTTCTGTTTATTACATATTTCTAAAGTAGCAGATAAGAATTCTGGTGTTTTCAGAGCTGTACTTAAGAACCAACAAATCAAAGATCCTTATTAAAGAGGCTTCTTCTATTCAGAGCAGCACCTTAAGCTAGAAGTGCAGGATAAGTGCTTTTGTAGAAATTGTCCCCTTCAACTGAAAACTGAGGCTATATTAGTTTAGTCATAAAAAATAATCACTTAAAGAAATTGAAAGTGCTATTCATTTAAAGGGATTTTATACTGCTTTGGCTATTGCTGTCCTGATCCTAGGAAGCAGCTGACTTTAAGGACCTACAAGGCTCAAGATAGTCATGCCAGCAGCATTGCTCTTAGGAAGATGCATTTTGTCACCAGAAACTGAGGCAATGACTACCTGGTCCTGAATTCTCCCATAAGTCAAGCAGCAGAGAAATGTTTTTCTAGTCAGACCACACACAAACCAGGGACATGGCTTTCTGCAGAAGAGTGGCCACTCCAAGAGGATGCTCTTAGACAAGTCTTCCTGCTTGTACAGATGTATCAGAGCGCATGAAACCTGTTAGGGGATAGCCTCTAGAAGAGAACCCATAGCAGTTTGGTGTTCAAAAGAAGGGCTCAAAATTATGGAATAGCTTGAATGTGCATGGAGAAGCTGAAAAGAGTTGGTAGAGGCAACCTTATCCTCATTAGCAACATCTTAAATCACTGCATGAATGTCCTTTCTCATGTTTCCTGCACAGATGCTGGAGATAATTCTGAGTCTATAAAACTTTGCTGGATATAGCTCTGTTTGCAGGCTCTCATTCCAGTTTTGAGGAGTAAGTACATTCTTGTCCGGTCTTCACAGTGATATAGTTTGGAAAAAACAACATGCCAAAGCTATTCTCATCCATGTGGTCCTCCTTCAGCATAGATGGGTGCAATATCTGTGCCTGCCAAATGAGTCACACACTCACACCTTTCCGTTTACAAATGTTTCGAAATGTCCTGGTGATGGGAGTAGGGTGTCTGCCTACCTATGCTATTTTTTCTATTTAAATGAGCATTTGCCCTTTAATATTGCTAAGAAGCACAGTTTAACTCAGAGGGCACTCAACTGTGGAACTTGTTGGCTCATAAGAGTTTGAAGTAACTTCTTGCCATGTAAGTCTCAGTCTAGTAAGGTACCAAGGATATGGAAAGGTGTCAAGTAATGCCACCTCATGCTCAAACACATTTGTGGTTGTCATTCAGCAATGTGCTTGCATATATTTTTCAATTTAATCTTATTGGGTTTAATGGGATTTGGAGTGTCCCCAGTGTTTCTGCTACAGCTGTGCAATCATCTGACTTGGAGCTTCAACCGGAGGCAGCACAAAAGCAAACTGTGCAAACCTGCTTTCACCCCTGCACTCAGCATCTGTGACACTCTGCTCCTCACAGACCTCAGTAAAATGAAGACTGCACCTCTTGGCTGGTTTTGAAAAGTAATTTAGTCAAATGTTTGCCAGGAATGGCTCAGATGTACTTTCTCCTGCCTTGCACTGGAAGAATGGTCTTCCACAAGCAGTTGCAACCCAATTGTCTGAACTTTCTAGGAAATTATACCACCTGATGGTTAGAGTTTTAGATGGATGACAACTACAGCTACTAGCTATTAGCCAAAATTAAAACAAATCTTAATTATTCAGATTTTTCTGTAGCTGTTAAATCTTTCTAACTTTACTTAGGTATCACTTCCAAGAGGAGAAGGCTGGGGTAAAGAGAATGCTTGTCAACTTACTGATTAGAGGACATACTTTCCATCCCATTTTACCTGTCACTTCTCTCAAGTGTTGACACAGACAGACAAAAAGTCTAGATGATAAAAGGCAATCATAAGCCTCTTGGGCAGCCAAGTAGAAAATGTCAATCTTGTGAACTCCCACCCTAAGCAGTTGTTTGTCTCTGGCTAAATCTGTTCTGTAGCTCTGTTTCCGTGGTAAAATTTCTGTCTCATCAGATGCTGGCCATAAATGCAATTAGTCAAATCCAAATGTTTTTGTCTGAACACAAAAAACCCCAACAAAACTGGTGAATTTCCCAGAGGCACTTTCCCACCTCTTTTGTCTTGCAAGGGAAAGACTTAATTTTAAGTCTGCTTCTTGCCTCCTGCCATACTTTGCTTCTGAATCCCTAGCTGAACACATTTGTGGCATCCTTGTCTAGGTGACAAGGGATTCTCAAGCGTCTTTCACATCAGAGGTGCAGTTGCAACAAGAGGGACTGTGAAAAGCTGACTTAATCATCATCCTGTAAGTTAGATTGCCATTTGGGGAGGTAAGAGAAGGATGGAATAGAGACAGTTGCACCCATAAATGATCTAAATCTAAAACAAGTTCCCAAATCTTGTTATTTTTCCAGTGAGATAGCTTTATTTTGGGGAGCCAGGCTTATATCTTATCTTAAAATTTAGTATCTTGGCACCTTCTTTAATCAGCAGAGATCTATTTGATGCAGTCAAGGGAGCCTGGAGGAGAAATCAGATGCCCTACCAGCATAAATGAGCTTCAGCTCTTTGATGTTGGCTCCTCCTGCCATTTGATACTCTAGGGCAGATGAGACATCTGCAGAGGGCTGGTAGATGTGATGCAAGATGGAGAAAGCCCACATTCTTTTTGGTGAAGCAACTGGATGCCAACCGGGATACTCCACAACACCTAAAATAGCATTAGACACTTGCGTTTAGGCTACTGAATCCTGGGTTTAGAGAGTTTAATTATTTCTAGATTCATCAATTATACAGATCTCCATGGACTGGAGTGAACTGAACTCCTAGATTGGTGCCTGAGTTTAGATGTTCTCACTTGGTATCGAATCTCTTCTCTCAGCAGGATTAAGTTGCCTAAATATGGGTGTCTAGATCAAGTGAGTCTTTCATGAGTAAATTTGCAGACAGCACTAAGCTGGGAGTGTGTGTCCATCTCTTGGAAGGTAGGAGGGCTCTACAGAGAGACTTGAAACGTTTGGATGGATGAGCAGAGTCCAGTGGGATGAAGTTTAATAAGTCTAAGTGCTGAGTCCTACATTTTGGCCACAATAATCCCCTGCAATGGTACAGGCTGGGGATGGTGTGGCTGGGCAGTGGCCAGGCAGAAAGGGACCTGGGGGTGCTGTTCAGCCAGCTGAACATGAGCCAGCAGTGTGCCCTGGTGGCCAAGAAGGCCAATGGCATCCTGGATCAGGAACAGTGTGGCCAGCAGGAGCAGGGAGGTCATTCTTCCCCAGTACTCAGCACCTTGAGTGCTGTGTCCAGTTCTGTCCCCCCAGTTTAGGAAGGACATTGAGGCACTTGAGCGCATCCAGAGGAGGCAACAAGGCTGGAGAGGGGCTTGGAACACAAACCCTATGAGGAATGGCTGAGGGAGCTGGGGGTGTTCAGCCTGGAGGAAAGGAGACTCAGAGGTGACCTCATCACTCCCTACAACTCCCTGAAAGGTGGCTGTAGTCAGGTGAGGGTTGGTCTCTTTCTTTGGGAAGCAGCTGACAGAACGAGAGGACACAGTCTTACTCTGTGCTGAGGGAAATATAGGTCGGGTATTAGGAAAAAGTTTTTTATGGAAAGAGTGATAAAGTACTGGAATGGTCTGCCCACAGAGGTGGTGGAGTCACCATCCCTGGGTGTGTTAAAAAAAGCCTGGATATGGCACTCGGTGCAGGTCATGAACACTCAGACAGGTGTGAGCATCACTCCCTACCACCCAAGGACACAGGAGCAAAAAGGCAGAGCACCTGGCCGTGACAGCAAGCATGCAGGCAAGGAAGGCTGGAACTCTGGGATGGAGAGGATGAACAAGAGACACAAAACGAGGTTTGGAACACCAGATGTAGCTGTCCAGGACTGCTACTGCTGTAGCACTGGATTAGCCTGTGCTCTGTGGCACACCATTGTTACTCATGGCATACATTTCACTTGAAGATAATTTCCTACACTGCACAACTTCCCCTCCTCTGAGCTTCTGCCTCTGCTACACTTAAAGGGCTTTTAAAACAATTGTGGTTTTGACCAATTGGTATGAAAATGGAGGCCTGGAACCATGTCCTAAGAGGGGAGGAGGCCAACAGACTATTTGTGGGGCCCATCACTGTCGTGAAATGCATAAAGTAACTCCTCATCTTTTTGGTGGTGCTGGCAGGGAATCATTTTAACCTTGATGTAATTGCTATCTCAAAATACTTTTCTGAATAGCCTTACAAAAGCTGCCAGGCAAATCTTTCATAGCTTTAAGCATTACTGGTACTTTCCAGATAACGTAATTCTGCTTTTTCTGGGCCATTCCTAAAATGTTACAGGCACACTGCATGACTGTGGAGGCAGAGGCACAACAAAAGTTTTGCCAAGGCTGGCTTCCTCCCTGGCACCGACTTCCTGGGCCTTCTGGCCTCTCACCTTCACAAAACACACTGATAAAGTAGGTGAAGCTGAGGAAATAAGCTGAGATTTAGCTGTCCCTCTGATACAATAAAAAAAAGCCCAGTCTCTGCCTTCGAATAGTCAGACTTTGATTTATGTCTTTAATTTGTGCTTCTGCGAACTAAAACCAGGAACTAATTTTGATGTCCTGAAGAAATCATGATGAATACATTGCCAGCAGTTCCCTCTTTAGTGAGCTAGGAAGGAGTTAATGATCACTTCTGACTGAAGATGTTTGGTGAACATCCATATTAAACTTCTACAAAGCCAAATCAGCATCCTATTCCTGCCTATGAGATGGACACACACAGCACAGCACACCTGTGAAGCAGGTGCACAGCAAGATACAGCAGATAAGGCTACACTGAATTTATAGCTCCAGCCAGCAGTTAAAAAGATGTGATGACAGACATTGGAGCTCATTTGATTTTTAGAAAATAAATATTATTAGTGACTCAGGATTAAATTCTGCAGTTCTTGCTTGGACAAACCTGCTGGCTTTCAGATGTGGCACACTGCAGCACACAGATGTTGATTAAACCCAAGTGAAACTGGAGGTCTCAAAACTATCCCTTTTGCACCCAAACTCATTCTATAAATGGGAAAAAGGAGAGGCAAGAAAAAAACCTTTAAAAAGGCACAATGCCAAATATACAAGAGCCCTCTTAAAGGTAAACTTGAGAAAAAATATTAAATACATTTTTTGCAGTCCAAGGCAAAAAAGCCCACTTTGTCTACAGTGACATAGAAATTTACTTTATGGTAACCACCTGACATTTCCACTTTGGTTTCAAGAATGTCATCAAGAGTCTGAGGACTAATTCAGGCACAGGTCTGCTTTTTGCATTTGATACTTTGATTTGCACACACAATAGTTAAGGAAACACACTTTGTATTGTGCATCTGTGTAGTGAAGCTTGTACAAATCTAGGTTTGTAAAAAATCACAGGGATTAATGGTGGGCTGGGAAGTGCTGGGTTAACAATTGGACTTTATCTTAGAGGTCCTTTCCAGCCTTAATGATTCCAGGGTTCTAAGTCAATAGAGATTCTTTAATCTATTTTTTTAAAAATACTTCTAGTATTAATCTTTAAACTCTGATTTCTGAATATTTATTCCTGTTACAAAACAAATTGCTTCATTATAATATTGCTTGAGCTACTCATTAGTCATTCATTTGAAATAACTTTAAATATGCTGTTATTTTCCTTCTAGAGAAAAACCACATTTTTTATAAGTGGAAGAGAAACAAGGAGTTTCTTCAGTGGGATACCATTTAATCAGAACCTGCATTCTTGTTACTCAGCTATTTGATCAACCCTCACCGCAACAAAAACCCTCATTGGCTTCAGCACCTTTACCTGAACAAGAACTTGAAGAATTTATTGCTTGGCAAATATTTTACAAGAGGGGATAATTATATATCCCACAAAAAACCAAACCAAACCAAACCAAAAACCCTAACAAAGTAACAACAAAAACAAACAAATAAAATAATAATAGTAATTAAAAAAACCAAAAACAAACGGGGAAAAAAAAAAAAAAAAAAAAAAACAACGAAAAAAACACCCCAAAACCCAACAAAACAAAAAAATCAAGCAGCCCAACAAAAACAAAAAGTAAGCCAAAACCTGTATCCCTGAGAGTGTTCATCCTTGACACAGGCAGCTTCAGCTGGTCCCTCATTTGTGTATGTAGTAACCAGCCCCAAACAGATCGAGTAAGGGCAGCCCCTGCTGTTAAACTTCCAGTTCAGCATATTAAGACCATCACAATCTTAGCTCTATAAAAAGCCACATGGAATAAGTTCAAGATCTTTCATTGCCATTAGGAAAAAATAGCAGATGGCATTGAGTCCTTCTCTAAACAACTGGCTGAGAAATGGTAGAGGGACCACAGGAGGTAAAACAACACCCCATAGCAAGGCAGGGGGCTCCTCAGAGAAGGGCTTTGAGAGAGTTCAGATGAAAGTTCACTTTAGTGACTTTTCTCTGCAGGGAGAGCAGCAGCTCTCCAAACAGTGGGGATGAATAAGCAGATAAGAAAGAGGTGGCACAAAGGGAAAAATCTGTCCCTATTTAAAACAGAGGAGAGCTGAGATTAATGATGAAATTCAAACTAAAACAATAAGACAAACAGCTTCAGATTTTGAAAAATTAACTACAGAGTGCTTGAATATATCCTCAAAACTCATTGCTGAGGGAAGCTGAAGTGTGTAACTTTATAATTAAATAGGAATTAATCAGTGTAAAAAAAAAATAAATCCATGAATTAGTTATATTGCCTCTGCTGTCAAGATATTGAAATGAGGGCAAAGGATCTGATTTTCCCATGACTTCATGCAGTCAAATGCACTTTCTGCATCCAGCAGTGCCAGAGGTTGTGCCTCTCTGTTCCTTCCCTGCCTTTTCTCTGTACCTCTCTAGCCAATCTCTTCATGCAAGTGCATGGTATCTAAATGGTCTTCACCATGATAAGAGACACTTACAGAAGCTGGGCAAAAAATTAAACAAGGAAATTACTGGTAAAAAAAACCCAAACAAACAACCTGTTAGTTCTGGTATTAAGATGTGTGCTTAAGTAATATTCCAGGGCTCTTCACATAAAGAAAAGTGAAGGAAGGTCCTACTCAGCCCACCAAAATATTTTAACTCTTCTGTCCCCTTGTTTTTCTTGCAAGGCAGGAAGAGCTCTTGGTTCAACAGACACAGAAGGTACAGAACACATCTGTCATCACATGGATGAGACTCTAGGCTAATCCAGAGCAGCCCAAGTTACAGAGGAAGCTCAGATTATGGAAATAAACACTCAGTTTAGAGTCCCATTCCTCACCATCTTGGCTTTTGTGATAAGTCCAAGTGATGCAGCACTGGTTTCCCCAAGGTCTTTGCTAATGAGCTGCAGTGTTTGCACTGCCAGGGAAGGACAGAGCAGGCATTACGTGCACTATACATAGCTAACAGCAGCCAGGAGCTGTGACAAGGTGGACACAGCCTGGTGTCCCTCTTCTCAGCATAAAATCTTGGAGCATTTCTTCACTCTTTCATGCTCCTGAACATAAAGATCCCCAGCACAATTTTAAATTATTACTTAGAATCACAGAATGGTTTGAGTTGGAAAGGACACAAAGATCATCTAGTTCTAACCCCGCTGCCATGGGCAGGGACATCTTTCACTCGACCATGTTGCTCAGAGCCCCATCATCTCCAGCGTTGGGGCATCCCTGGCTTTTCTGGGCAATTTGTTCCAGGTTACTTACCTAGCAACACTCAGCTTTGCTCCCTTTTTTGAGGTGTGTGTCATCTCATTATATGTGCAAAGAAGGTTAAGCTTGATTAACATGAAACACAGAATCAGCTAAAGAAAAAAAATTGTTAAGCACTGACACAGGCTGCCCAGTGAAGTAGCTGAGTCACCATCCCTGAGCCAGGCAAGCAAAAGAAGACATCTACCAAGGAGAATGGATTTCTTATTCTAAAAATAATGAAAACAGTGTGTTTGGTTTGAGGTTTATATTCAGTGTTATCCTACACCTTTCACTGCCCTTATTCAGGAAGGCCACCAGAATTAACTTTGGGTATTAGTGACCTTAAGCTGAGAATTCATTCCACAGCCATAATGAATTGGAAAAAAAAATGCCAAGCACTAAAGATCGTGCTTTGGGTTGAAAGGAATCTTTAAGGTCATCTAGTACAATCCCTCCTGCAATGAGAAGGATATCATGAACTAGATCAGGTTGCTCAGAGCTCTGTCCAACCTGACCTTGAATGTTTCCACGGAGGGGGATCTGTCCGTCCTCCACCATGCATTGGCACCAGGGGTTGTCCCGACTTAGGTGCAGTATCTTTCACTTGGTCTTGGTAAATCTCGGGAGATTCCCATGGGCCCACTTCTCAAGCTTGTCCAGGTCCCTCTGGATGGCATCACATCCTTCAGGTGTGTCAACAGCACCACTCAGCTTGGTGTCATCTGCAAATTTGCTGAGGACACACTTAATCCCTTTGCCTATGTCATTAAGAAAATATTAAATAACGCTGGTCCCAGTACAGACCCCTGAGGGACTCCACTTGTCACCAGTGTCCATCTGGACATTGAGCCATTGACCATTACCCTCTGGATATGACCATCCAACCAATTCCTTAGCCACAGTACAGTTCACCCATCAAATCCATCTCTCTCCAATTCAGAAAATGTTGTTGTTAGGGACCCTGTCAGAGACTTTACCATAGTTCAGATAAATGACATCTGTAGCCCTTCCCTTGTCCACTGATGCAGTCACTTCATCATAGAAGGACACTGGGTTGGTCAGGCAGGACTTGCCCTTGATGAAGCTGTGCTGGCTTCTCAAATCATCTCCCTGTCCTCCATTTGCCTTAGCAGAGCTTCTAGGACAATCTGCTCCATGATTTTCCTAGGCACAGTAGTGAGGCTGAGAGGTTGGTGGTTCCCAGGGTCCTCCTTTCTAACTTTTTTAAAGATGGGTACTATATTTCCCTTTTTCCAGTCACCTGGAACTTCACCTGACTTTTCAAGTATCATGGGGAATGGCTTGGCAATTATATCAGCCAATTCCGTCAGGATTCTGGGATGCATCTCCTGGGATTCCATGGACTCATGCACAATTGGATTCCTCTTGTGGTCATGAACTTGATCTTTGTTAACAGTGGGAAGCATGTTGCTTCCTAGTTCCTGTCTTGTGTTCCACTCATTCGAGATGTGTGGGAAGAGAGGCTGTTAGTGAAGACTGAGGCAGAAACATTTTTGAGTACCTCAGCCTTCTCTTCAGCTGCTGCTACCAGTGTGTCAGCCTTGCTTGTCATGAGTGGTACAGTTTCTTTGACCTTCCTTTTCTGGCTGAGATATCTACAGAGGCCCTTCTTGTTCTTTGCATCCTTTACAAAGCTGAGCTCCAGCTTTGCCTCCACCTTCCTCACCTCATCCCTATACAACCAGATCGTACCCCTTTACTCTTTCCAGGACACCTGCCCTTGCTTCCACTGCCCATGTGTTTTCTTCTTGCCCTTCAGTTTAACCATGTCCCAATTCAGCCACGCCAGTCTCTTGCCTTCTTTGCCCAATTTCTTGCTCCTGGGAAGCTCAATCTCTTGCACTCTGAGGAAGGTGTCCCTAAAGATCTACCAGGTCTGTACTGCTTCCTTGTCTCTGAGGACACTGTCACAGAGGGTCCTATTTACTAACTCCTTGAAGAGCTGAAAGTTGGCTTTCCTAAATTTTGCTTTGCTAAAGCTGAAGGGCCTAACTTTACTGCTAACCTGACCCATATCTCTCAGGATTGCAAACTCCACCAGCACATGATCACTGGAGCCAAGGTTGCAGGTCTAATATCACATCTTCTTTGGTAGGGCTGGCTATTATGTGGGTCAGGAAGTTTTCCCGCACGGATTTCAGGAGTCTCTTAGATTGCCTACAGCTGCCATGCAAATTTCCCAGTGGATTTCAGGGTAGTTCAAATCTCCCTGCAGGACAAGACCGTGTGAGCACACTGCCTCCTGTAGCTGGAGCAAGAAGGCTTCATCCATAGCCTCTCCTTTATCTGGGGCCTGTATGCACCAACACAAGTTTCTCTTTGCTGCCTTGGTCTCTGGTTCTTGCCCCAACCTGCTCATGTCTGTTCTTAAGAGACAACTCTCCACACTCAATCTAGATCTGGGTGTAGAGAGCAACCCCACCACCTCTCCTTTCTCCCCTGTCCCTTCTAACCAGCCTGTAGCCATTGACAGTCACACTCCAGTCATGGGATTCATCCCACCAAGTTCCAGTAGTGGCAGCTAGGTCATAGATTTCCAACTCCTCCTGTCTGTTTTCCATACTGCCTGCTTTGGTGTAAAGGCTCCTCAGCTGAGCTGTCAGCCATGTCACCTTCCTAGAGAAATATCCCTTAATTCCTGTGAGATATTTCACTGGTGTTTCCCTGTCAGGGATGTCAGCCTGGGAAAAATTCACCTTGCAGTTGTTTATACTTCAGCAGACTATGCCAAGACCATGCTGTAGGCATTTAGCTGGCTGCTGACAGATGTCTCCAGCAATAAGAATGAGGAGAATCTGCTCTAGAAGTGTGACTGTGCCTATTTTTCATCAGTCATTCACCAGGTCACTCGGGCCCTCCAGCAAATCCTGCAGGAACTCCAAGACCGTGAATGTTTTAATCAAAGATTCGAGGTACACACTGAAAATATGAGATAATATCTGAATTCCTGTAGTGAAAAAAAACAATGTTCCTTTTTCAGATTTTGTTTGGTGGGTTAGTTGGTTAATTGGATTTTTTCCATTTCCTTATAAAAATGCAAAAATCCCTTTGTGGTTTTGATTAGTGTTGTGGTTTTGCAGGTATGTAGCTGTGGTATATAGCTGTCTCTGGCTCCATGAAGATCTCTTTCCTAGGTGCTACTGAGTTAGAGACTGAGTATTATGTGGTACTTGTCAACACTGAATTTCATTTATCACATTATCACCTCTCATAACATGCCAGAGATCCTTCTGGAAGTCTGTAGTTTATTTGTTCTTTTCATTGTCTTGAATAATTCTACCTTATTGTCACCACATTATTTTCCACTACCTTTTAGGAGTACACTCAGCAGCACAGGTCCCTCTGGGTTTTTGAAAACCTGGCCATTTATGGCTTCCTTGCTGTTAAATTATTAAAACAAAATATAAAATTCCTTATCCCAACAAAATTCAATTTCTGTAAGGATCTTTAGTGAGTGACCTATGAAAAGCTTGTGGAAAACCATATATGCTGTAAACTGGAGGACTATTCATGACATGCTTGTAGACACTGCCAAAGAACACACAAAACCTTCTTTACAATACCACTTATTTATCACTAGCACTGCTGTTCCTCTCAATTTAACCAGCACAGATGTCAGACTTACTTGCCCCACTGCACCCTATATGCTTCCAAGACTCCCTTAGAAATACAGCTCACATTTGTACAATTTCCTGTGCTTGGGCATCAAGTCTACTTTCAGATGCAGGCACCGCCTTTGGTCTGGAGCTGGTAATGCCACTGTGGAGTTCTCAGTAATTACCATCTGGTCATGTTCATCTGTGGTTATCGATTTAATTGACAAGAATATAATTTAACTTTTCTGGTTTAACTCTGCTGTCTTTTGGCAGAAATCTGGCAGGCTTCTTGCTCCTGATGGGTTTAATGACCATAACATTTTTATTCCTGTTTATCACAACCTTTTAAAGTTTTGATAGTTTTACATCATTTTTATGCTGTAATTGGTACTATTAACAGTAGAGGAACTTTACAATTTCTTTTAAAATTTAAACACTGTAAGCTATAATCCAGTAATGGGAATATAGTTTTACTCTGCCTGTACACTGAAGAGAATGCTACTGCTGAGTCCAGTGACACAGTCAGGAAACATACTCGTCCCAGCTTTCCTAATAGTTTAATAGCACTAAATGGGAAAAAGACCCACACTACCAATTAGGTTTCACATTACCAGACTTAACATGCCCCCAAACTTATGCAAGCTACACAATTCACATTAAAATACATACATTGTAAAAATACTTAAAGTTTGCTTTGCTTCATCACATTTGGCAGCCTGTTGCATTTTGTCTTCCACCAAAGGTCTAGAGGCAAAATTCTCATGACTGTTTAGAGAAACAGAAAAGCCAACCAAATATTTCCGAGCTTTGTGGAATTGGGTGTTGAATTAATAACTGAAAAATGCCCTTTTACACATAGAACTGAGCTTCTGTGCTACCCTTAGCCTGCCTATTCACAGAAGTCTTGAGAAATTTTAATTCCGTGGGGCTCCCCCTCCAGACAAGTAATTTTCAATGTTAAACAAGACATACTTGGAGACTGAGTGTGGAATCAGAAGTACTTATAGAAATTGTATAGTAAATATATGTCAACAAAAGCTACATTTCAGAGTATGACTGTTGATTCCTCGATGAGATATAAACAAGAAATTAAGCCATGCCTGCATGATTCATAAATAAGCGGTAACACTGTCCCTACAGTTTCCACCCTTGCTACAAGAGACACATTACAGAGTAAGCCAATTCCTCTGATTTCATTTAATAAACAAACTGTTTATATCCAGCATCAGTCCCATTCCAAAGCTTAGGACAGAGCTCTGACAACAGCACCAGTCTGAGCTGCATTCACCCCTGGTGACAAATACAATAAATATGACAAGAACATGCCTGCTAAAAGGATCACATCTTACAAAAAGCTGTGGCAGTCATTCCAGCAGCAGCTTATCTTCATTTCCAATAACAGCTACTCACCTACCTCAGTACCACTCACTTGCACTACTTGTAAAGTCAGGCAGGTCTGTGGAATGCAAAGTTTACAATAGCAGCTTAATACAGTTAATATCTTAATACTGGTTACCAAGTATAAATTAAAAAATATTTTTAACTATCAAATTTCAGACGAAAGAAGCTGGTGAGCATTTGAATGTTGAGCCAAGTGTTTCCTGTCCTTGGTGTGACTCCTGGAGACACGCAGCAGCCTGGGCACTGGAACAGCTGCTGTGACACAAAAGGTTCATTTTTTTAAACTTTGCCAGTCTTCAGGAGAGCATTACCTAAATTCGAAAGCTTTTCACCCCAAAATGAAAATGCCTATAAATTGAGTTTAAAATCCACATTTCCTCTTCCTCCCTCATTTTTTTCACCAGACTTCATCCATTCATTAATTAGTCAGGAGTTATTTTCTAGTTTATGACTTTCAAAGTAGTTTTTAGATTTTTCTGTCCTCTAATGGGATTGAATTTCTTTTGGCGGAATCTTTGCAAAGAAGGAGAAGGGACAGCAGAAGGGCAGCAAAGGAATAAATGCATATAAACCTCTCAAATTCTTAAAATGTGTGAGGAATACACATCTGTAACAACAGATTACACATCTTCAACATCAGTTGAAGAACATTCATCCTCAACATCTATGATATCCATCTGTTTTAAAATAATCAGCTGGAAGATCTTCTGATAAAAGTGTGATTTTCATTATTTTCATCCTCTTTCAGTGGATACAATATTTCCTATGGCAATGACCCGCAGTGAAGACAATGAGAAAGTTCTTTTTTCCTTAGGACTGACACTTCCCCATACTGTCTGTGGCTCAGGGCAGGGAGTGTACCCAGAGCTTCCCCAGCCAGACGCTCAGCAGGGCAAGGAAGACCTGACCTTTTCCTGGTGGTGGGAGCTTCATGAACTTTCCCCTGTGCTTGGGCTGCTGCCAGGTTACCACACTCATTATTTATGCGCTAGTTTGCCCACAGTAAGTTGCTTGCTTGGTTCAGCTCCGCTGACGTAAGGCGAACACAGGGGAGCTGCAAAACCGCGTCGTCTGCAAAAACGGAACCAGAGTCTGGAGGAGCCGAGAAAGGTTTGTACGTTTGGGACTCCAAAGTCTAAGAGAGCTTTGATTTTGTACTGCACATGTGAAAGACTTAAGTGTAACATGGTAAGTTCTTCGAGCGCTGCCTGGTAATGTTACTCTAAATAACCTGCAATCTGACTGGCTGGAGGGGAAAGTTATTCTTTTCAGGTGCGCGCCTGTATAAAAAACCTCTGGAGCGTGCATCCACCCACAGGAAACTTCCCATGCCTTCTGTCACATCAGGTACCCACACAGCTGCCCAGCTAACCTCGTCTGACGTGCCTTTGTGTTCCCTGCTAACCAACAACACAAATGCCTTTGTCTGAATTCTTGTGTTTCAGGTCAGCTCTGTGATCCCACAGAATCCAGCTCTCCCTTTCCTGCCGAGTGACGGTCACTGCTGGCTTGCGGTGTTTGGGCGCGTTTACCTTGTAGATTCAAATATCACATAGATTTACTATAGTCATGTTCCTAACACTGACATTTCCTTTATTTCCTAGCATTTGTATTGTTGGTGGTTTTTTTTTTTGTTTTTTATTGTTTTTTTAATTTAGTGCATGGTAACATGAGAAAATTGCATGAGCTCCAGGAAACAGATGTTAATGTATGGTACAAGGGTTAAGCCCCATCTTGCAAAGAACAGACTGCAACTGCATTTTCCATGTGAGCAAATGAAATTGGCTTTTGCCCAAATATTTCAACTAACACAGACTATACTGAGAAACTCTGTGCTGAGATGAAATACTTTTCAGCAGAGTTGTGTTTACAGCTGAAGACCTGGTGACACAGCACTGCTCACTAACCTACTCTTTTTTGGCTGTGTAACTGGATATTACAAACTCTTTCTGAGTAATCGATTTCATCAGTGTAAGAGGCAGAAAGTTTATTCTTACAGGGGATAAACTGTTGCCTTGAAGTTTATAATAATCTTACCATTTGCCCCTAAGTGTTACCTTGTTAATTTTTTGTAATATTGTCAAATAGATACAGTTTTGTGAATTATTCTTTCTCCCTTAGGTTCTGAAGAAATCAAATGTGATTTTTTGTTCACAACAGCTTATGACTATTTATGAAGTCAATACCGGTTTAAAAACTCTGAAAGAATTTAGTTAATTAGTTCCCAACAAGACTAATTTGGAAAAAATCTGGCTGCAAGCATTCAGAAAGAGCTAACATTTTCTAAGAGAATAGATTTTGCAACATTATCAAACCAAAATTCTTCTAGATATATAATTTTTAGTAAAATATGGATCTGAAAAATTTCAAACCAGTGAGAAATGCTATTTTTTTGTAATTCTAGGAGCACAGCAGTAACTTGAACGACAGCTTCTCAATATTCACTTGTGCCTATAAGCTTCAGGATAAATAATGATAAATGATAAATAAATGATAAATAAAGCTATGCATCATTAAGGCTAAGACACTAATATACTTGAATTCTTGAATATATAAGACTAAAACTGTCCTGTAGTTTGCAGCTAAAAAAAATTTGCTTTTAACTCCTATGAAATATGTAATTGAATAATTATGCCAGTGGAATGAACATGAATATATATATATACATATAAACAAACTTATAAACCCCTTTCCTGTTTAGCAAAAGCTACACCTCTACCAGATATTATTATAGCATCCAGAAGCTCCAGCCAAAAACCAGAGCCCAGTGTCTCAGGTAACATACAAACATAGAGTGCATAGTGTTTATCCCCCCAAATCACCACCTAGGAGCTCAGGCAACTTATGGACTTAAGGACAACACCAGCAGCAGGGTAACCACTGGTGTGGATGTTAGGCTTCCTGATAATTTTAATGGATTTAGTAAAACCAGCAAAGTTTCTTTATAAATATTTAAGCACTCCCATAAATATTAAGACTCCCATTTTAGGGGAACTCAAAAGATAAAGTGAGGAAAAGTGTAGCAATTTTTAATTTGAAAATGTAACATAACGTCGATAATAGGGTTTACATATATATCAGGATCAGATATGCAATTTTATTTGCTGCAGGTACTTAATAGTTGATCAACAAATTTGTATTTATTAAGCATGTTTCCAAGCTATTTTCTGGAATTCATTGCCAACCACGGTGAACTGAAATTTTGGCCTGTTGTAGTAAGGACTTGTTTAAGCAAGGAAAAAAAATATGGCAGGATCACTTTCCACCCAAACCGACAAACTGACAGTTTACTAATTAAACAAGCCTTCTGGTTTTATACATAGCACAATACTTGACAAGGTAAAGTTTTCTCTTGCTTTTAATTTCAGAATTGGCTTTCTCACTTAAATAGCACAAATCACGCTACAAGAGCCTTACAAAAAACCCCACCAAAACAAATACTCACCCCAAAGCCCCCAGATGTGAGAATGTAGAGCTCTGCAGGTTTCAACATAAAATGTTCAGAAGCCTGTGTCTTCAACCAATAGTTTTCTGGCTGTAGCTGTCACCAAATCTGACAGTCTTCTCTTTTCATTATGTACCTTCCCAATTGCACAAGTCTGAAAATATTTTTCACAGAGATTTCCTAAAACATGAGCAGATTTTAGTCTAGCTTAAGGCATGAAAAGGAGACATTGTTCAAATTCAGAAGCTTACTTTTGATTAAACGGGAAAAAACCCCTTGCTGTTGGAAGGAGGAACACTCTGACATGTGGAATGTGAACAGGGATGCACTCGTGTCAGGGAATGCAGTGACTGCACCATTAACTTCAGTCTCTTAACTACCATTGTTGTACCTCAAATCACACACCATGGAGGAAAGCCAGATCTTGTTACTAGCCAGATGGAGGCCTTCTGAAGAGAAAAAAAAGGTGCAGGAATCGATTTAAAGCACTTTAAAGCACTCTCTTCTGTACCAGTTCAAAATGACTGCCAAGATGGAGCAAATGCAGTGTCAGAGGAATTAGAACAGAAATTCAGTCCTTGTGAATAAACAGAGCAGCAATAAGGAATATATCAGGTTTCAGCAGAATTGCAATGGTGTCAATATCATGTGCAAATCAAATCACTCACATAAGTCAGCAGTCACACTGCTCCTTAAAAAACTACCTGCACACATTGCTAAACATCCTGGCCACTGCCAAAGATTTACCCCTTCCAGTGAGAATATCTAAAACAGCCTCCTGCAGTGATGCAACCCAAATGATACAACACTTTGCAGTGTTGCACTCTGCAGTACCTGTGGCTGGAGAGAGCAAATATGCAGTCTCAAAAATAAGCAGAATGGATAAATGTTTTTATCATTGATAAAAACACAGCTCGCTCCAGGAATCATGTTGTGTGGGAAAGGTGAACTTGTACAGCCTCTGGTCAGAGCATGAATTATCAACATTTTGCTCTTTACATATAGATGTGTCTATCTGTATCTATACATCTATATCTCTATATCTATCTACCTCATCTATATCTTTCATTTCCACACACTGACAGATATATGCATATAAATAGGTGTTTCACTGAAGACAACTCTAGTCAAGCAAAGAATTTCACTGACATATGTCTCTCCAAGCAAATTTATATCAAGTCCTGTTCCTGCTTTTATTGATGTCAGCTGGTATCAATCAGTTCTTTCTTAGATTGGGTGCTGCCCTGTACACTGTGGATGCACAGAGAGACTTATCCAAAAAGGCTTATGGATTCAATCTTTTCATTGCAATGATTTCCTGACTGCCATCTGCATATTCTGCAGTTCACTGCATTTCAGTGTGAGTTAGCTGTTCTGCAGAAAAAGACAAGAAAGAGAAGGCAACTCTGTGCAAGGAGACAAAATCAAGAGCACTGACTACAGCAAATGAAAGAGTTTTATCTCTGGAATCATAAGTCCCAAGTTTTTTGAAAAGAGTAAATCACACATATAAAAACTCACAGATATGAAAAGACAGTTATCTTTCTCAGCTATTGCTTCAACTTAAGAGTAGCTCAGTTTTCATGATGACTAGTGGTATCAATTCAGTGACATAATGCTAAGCTTCTGCATAAATGATAAACACAATAAAAATGATAAATGAGAGAATAAAAATTCTGACAGCATTACTACATTTCCAGAAACAGCCTGTACCACCCAGTGGAGTGGAGATGTCACATCTCATCCCATTTCTTCAATCCGTCACTGAAAAAAAACCCCAAAAGGCCACAGAAGGCTACTTAAATTACTACTCACTGTCTTTTTTCCAGTCAAATTTCATATGAAAAGAGTGCCTGCAAGACTTTATAACATTATTTTTCCCCTTCTGTTTCAGCTCTTTTGCCATGATCTCTGCACAGCAGCCACCATTCCCCAACAAAATTCAAAGAACAATGGACTGCCAATCCGAGGAAGAAGAAACCTGTGAAGAGCAGTATGACTCTGAAAACTGCACTTGCAGCTCTGAGCACACAGAATCTGATGCAGGTTTAATTCAACTTAAATACTGCAATTGCTATGGCATGCTAGCATATCATACTTTGATTTTTGTCAGTCTTCAAATAGTAGATGTCATCATGTAACTTTTCCTTTGATATCCAATTTTCCCTATTATTTCCCCTTACGTTTGCATATATTATCAGATCAAATCTACAAAAGATACCTCTCCATCTCCATAATTAAGAAATATGTTTAAAAAGGTCTCGATTTTACTTAGACATCTAAGAATCATTTCTCAATTACAATCTCTTACAAAAGAGGTATGGTTATAATATGCACTGATTAGGCTGGCATTGTTGAACACAATTGGTATTACAGATTTCAACAGGCTAAACTACTCCAACAGCTACTAAGGATCACTTAAAATCCCTGCAAGCCAGAACAAAGGTTTCCCTTGCAATTAATTCTATGCATACCCTTTCAACAAAAGTTCAGTCATTCAGAATAGTGTCCTTCTTTTCAGTGAGATCAGATGCAACAGCCTCAGCACAGATCTGAAATGATGAGACACCCTAGGATAACAGTACCACTGACTTGCTCACCTACATTGTGTATGCCAACATAAAATGCATCTTGCAACCCTCCTTCTGTGGAAGGAAGAACCACTAAGAAAGAGTTAGGTTTTCTTCAATGTAGGATGCAAATCCTAAGTCCTTATGTAAAAAGCAGCTTGCTGTTCTAGAGCTGCCGGCTTCAGAATTGAAATTTATAGCACAAACACCAAAATACAAGCTAACTTGGTCCTGAAAGCCTTCTAGCGGTTATTAGCAGACTTTTATATTTGAATTAGTAGCTTTTCCTAAAAGGCTCATTTTTATCTCTAAATGGCTCATGTGAATACCTAGAATGGCAGGAAATGACCTTTGTTCCTTTCACTCTCTGGCCACCCAGACTGTCAAGTTTTGGACAGCAGCTAGTCTTCACTGAAGGGGTGGTCAGGCATTGGAACAGGTTGCTCAGGGAAGTGGTAAAATCACCACCCACAGAAGTGTTCAAAACATGTCTAGATGTGGCATTTGGAGACATGCTTTAGTGATGAACATAGTGCTGGATTGGTTAATGGTTGGATTTGATGATCTTCCAGATCTTTCCCAACTTTAACAAAATTCTACGATTCAAGACCAATGTCCTGAGAGCTTTTCTAGTCCGTGTGCCCACATACTGTTTTTGTAAAATACTTTTTACCCTTTAACAACTTGCACTAAACCCATGAAATTTCAACTTTTCTCTCACAGGCTCACCAGTAACTCTTAAAATACTGCAGAACTGGGTTCCTAGAGTTTCACACTACTTTGATAAGGAGCACTATACATACGTTGGCCACCAGATTGTCATTCAAGAGTCCATAGAACACTTTGGAGCTGTAGTATGGCCGGGGGTAAGTGCACAAGACCACATGTAGAAAGCTCACGTGACACAAGAGCAAACCAGGATAGCAGCACACAAATATTAAGGAAGCTTTCTTAGATGACACTTCTGACAATGGAAGTTTCCCTATGCAGAATGAAGTCCTTCAGCAGAAAGCTCTGCCTTAGGGTAATTTGCCAGTTCATGCCAAAAGGCCCATGGCACCAAAGCATTTGTACATTGGATGTAGGGATTAAAAAAAAAAAATTCAGTAATGCAACTCAGAAAGAAACATTCAGCTTCCTCCATGCTTCCAATCAGTCACTGCTGGGAAGCAAATAATGAACAGTATAAAAAGGAGGCTGAAAAAGAAAACTGTGAGAGATTGAAAAAATATAGGATGCTATAATGATTAAATATGCCTCTTTTAAAGAAAAAGGCCGGAACAGTTTCTTTACAGCATGGAAAATTATACTTGCAAGCAGTACTTCAGTGTCTACTTCTCCTGCTCTTAAAAACAGAATTTGACGTAAACTAAGAAAACTGCCTTTGAAGGAAGAGAGGGTCAACTGATAAAGACAAGAAAACTAGAATTTCAAAATTTTTCAGATCCACATTTATTTAAAAAGCTCACAAGAAAATGGCAGACAATTTCAAAACAATAGAGAAAGAGCATTTGGGTGGGTGAAACAGTATCTTATTTTGAAATGTCAGATCATCAATTCGCACATTAATCAAGTGTCAGAATGCAGATGGTAAAACTCTCCAAGAAAATTGAGAGGTTGCACAAATTGGACCGGTGATTCATTAGCTGTCAGCTTTCCCAGAGCAGGTAGACAGTGTTGCATTATGAAAAGCACAAAAGTTAAAACAGTAAAACAATTCTAAAGAAGAGAAGCAAAAGGGGGAAGACAGTTTCTTTGGCATCAGTTTATGTTGCTAATAAACAGCCCACTTATATTCTCTAACAGACAAAATCTTTACAAAGGCCTGATAATATTTTCATAGAGTGCTGTTTTGTTTTTTCCAAAGGTTATACTGTTATCAATAAACAAGTGTCAAGTTTGTAAAGAATCAATTTTTAATACTTTCTTTGCTGAAAAAATTGAAACAAAAAAAAAAGGTTTTTCAAAAATCTTAGCTGAAGTCTAAATTTACTTTATGATAGTGGTAGTATAGCATAACATTTATGATAACAAACCAGAACATTACTTCCTACATATTATTAAGCTCTGCTGTTCTGACTGTATGGTTCACATCTTAAAACTGCCTAGCCTTGTGGGTCCCTTCCAACTCAGCTTATTCTGTGAATCTGTCTTGAGCTGTCAGAGGACTCATGCAGAAGTGTGTAGTAAATCCATATCACATAAACTTAAAATTAAAAATAATTTGCTTTTCTTTTATATAAAAAAACCAGGATACATTACAATTCTTCCCATCTTACATTTTTGTTACACCCTTCAGTGTTTCTCATTATACTAAAAAAAACCAACATCCTTGTATAAAAACATCTAATGAATTTTTGTGCAACTGAGCTGTTACCCACTTATGAATATGTGTTAACCGTTTTAGGCACTGGCTTTATCTCAGTATCTGGAATCAAATCAAGAACAATTCAACCTCAAAGACAAAAAAGTTTTGGAAATCGGTGCTGGAACAGGCTTGCTTTCCATTGTGGCCTGTATCTTAGGTTGGTAACTTAGTGTTTCCTTTTGGATTTCTAGTGAACGATGATCTAGCTCTGCCATTGTCACTTTAAGGCAATGAAACAAACAGTTGAAGCAAACTTTGTCACTGTTTGTTTCTGTTTTTAAATGAAAATTATTGTAAAATACTGTTTTGTTAACTAAACTACCCTAGTTACTGGGGAGGGGGAGGCCAGACCAGTTATGTAGATAAAGCTTTATACATGTTCAACTACATATCTATGAATTTTGCCCTGTCTCAAGTGAAAGGCTGAGAGGAAATAGCCCTAAGTTGCGCCAGGGGAGTTCAGATTTGATATTAGAAAAAATTTTTATTTTATGGAAAGGGTGGTTAGGCATCCTTGGAATAAGCTGACCAGGGAGGTGGTGGCGTCATTGTCTCTGGAAGCATCCAAGAGGCATCTGGATGTGAGACTTGGGGATAGGGTTTAATGGTACTGCTGGATTCATGGCTGGACAGATGATCTTTAACATCTCTTCCAACCTTAGTGATTCTGTGAATTGAAACAAACTCATGTTTTCTTTAGGAGCTCATGTTACAGCTACTGATTTGCCTGAAGTTCTTGAAAATCTTTCATACAATATTTCAAGAAATACACAGAACTTGAATATGCACAAACCTGAAGTGAGAAAACTGGTATGGGGAGAAGGCCTCAATGAAGACTTTCCTGTATCAACTTACCATTATGATTTCATACTGGCAACTGATGTTGTGTACCACCATGGAGCTCTGGACCCCCTGCTAGCTACAATGGTGCACTTTTGTAAGCCAGGAACAGTATTACTATGGGCAAATAAATTCAGATTCAGTACAGACTATGAATTTTTGGAAAAAGTTTGCAATATATTTAACACAACCATTCTAGCAGAATTTCCAGAATCAAATGTCAAGCTGCTTAAAGCCACAGTAAGAAAGAATTAAGAGAAAACTATTACTGATCTTGATTTAGTGGCAGCACCTCACAGATTGGAATGCCTTCCAAGATTATGTTGCACCTTCTGTGCATTTATGGTTGTAAAGTTGCAGTTGCATCTAAGTTTTGCATTGCAAGTGTAAAAAAAACAGCAAGACAAAAGATATAGCAGTTTGTCTCTGGTTGGTACATATGATCTGTTCAAACTGACCAACTCCCCTCCACTGAAGGAACAATGTTAGTAAGAACATTTGTTTAACAAAAAGCATTGATCTTCTGGCCTGCACTGAACCTCTGCTGTTTGTAAGCTGCTTTCTTTAACCAAGTTTTATTTAGGTACTCATCCAGAAACCAATACAATTTTTAGCTTCAGTATTTTTATTCATTATAAAAATCCTTTAAAGTATCAGAGTGAACATGGTGGTTTTTTGATCTTCAACTTTGCACATTTATTCTGCTGTGTTTTATATTTTTAACATTAATAAACATCTATGTATAGCTTTACAATATCTGATCAAGATGTAACTGTCTGGCACTTTTATACATATATCGGCCTATCCTGATACTCAGCTTCACCAGGATTTCTGAGCTTGCCTGAAATCATTGCAAAATGAAGAGTTTTGAAAATTTACAAGAGTACCTATGCATCAGCAATTCTGAGAAACACTGTAACAGTTTGAGAGGTTGAATTTTTCTTAAAAACATTAAATGTAAACTCTTGCAAACAATACAGGTGTCCATTATTTTCATCTCATAAGTAAGATTTTAGCTACTCTTGAAGTAGCTTTAAGGCCTTCATACAATTGAAATTAAAATCAAACATGTTAAAATTCAGTGTACCATAAAAAATACAGAACTTTTACAGGTTTGCAATTAAAAGTAACAATTCAGAACATAACATGCATGCAGTAATTCTTTCCAAACTAATTCCAAATCCTTTATGTTGGCAGTTCTGGCACATCCATTGCCAGCAATGGGATGCACAATAAGGAAACTCCCTGATGACAGGAGTTAGATTAACAGGTATTAAGCCATACCCAGGTGCCTTTACTGATAAATACACACAATTTAATAATCAGCATTCAGTAATGAAAACATGCGTTCAAATAAAAAGTCAAACTTCTCTTTTCCTATCCTGTCCCATATAAAATCATCTTAATTTTACAATTGTTGATTCTCTAGAATACACAATAATCAGGTGGATACATGACAGGAAGCCAATTTGCAGTGAAAGTTGCACAATGAGTCCATCCAAGCAGCTTCATTAGCTGAAGAAAAAAAGCACACATTAAAAAAAAAAATGAGTCTTACTGTTTTTAACATCTAAATCTAAAAAAACACTGCACTGATATAAAAATTTTACTAAAAATGTCTATTATCAGAAAGACAACAGATGGGAGATCTGGTAAGCTTTGAATTCCTCAGTCCTTAAAGGGGGACCCCTCCTTCCCTTTCTGTATGATCCACATTTTTTTCAACGTAATGCACAAGAATTTAATCTTAGGAATTCTCATTAATTCCTAATAATTTCCTAGTAATTATGATTAATAATAGTAAAAAATAACAGTGATTAAACAGTAACATAAGGGAATTTTCATGCAGATATCTTTGACTAAGTTGTCTCTACTTCCTTTATGCCCCAAAGCAAGTTCCAAAGAGTAAATCTGCTAAAAACAAGTTACTCCCAAACAAGTTACTCTAGAAAAGGAAGGAAAAAAAAAAAATCACTGTTTAAAATGAAGGCCGAGTTACAAAACCTGGATAAAGTTAAAATGCTACATTTAGTGCTTTCTACAATGAGAAGAGTACAAAAAATTGCAGGAGACTTGTATTTTACTCCTGAAAGCTTATGCAGCAGCCCCATTACTTGACCAAACACTCCTTACCTGAATGCAGTTTTTTAAGTTGTCCTTTGTTGGCTTTTCTTCTGCAAGTTTTGTGGCAAACTTGAGACCCCTTCCATACATCTTATTTACCAATGCATGCTTATAGGCAAAAGTCAAAACCTACAATGCAAATTAAAAAAAACCAAAGCAAATTAGGCATTTTAATATCTTACAAGGCTTAACAAGTAATATCAAATTCTGTTCAGGTAGCAGAAGTGATTCAAAGTAAAACATTTACACGAGATGTTTGTAGTACAGCAGATGATTCACAGCAGTAGTCATAAACATGAACTTCCTAGAGACTATTTCTGACTTCACAAACATATTTGACTTCAGAACTTATGTAACACAGATGTCACTATTTTAATTTTTGTCATATTTCTAGTTCTTTGGATTTTCATTCTCTACAGGCAACTGTATGGCATATTAAAAAGATAATTAAAGAATCACCAACCAGACAGGTATATTTTTGACCCAGAGAAACAAAAAACAAATTGATAATTTTAATTCCTAGGTAATCACAAACTTACTGCAGAAACAAGTATGAATGTACACAGTGAATGATAGAGACAGACAAAGACAGACAAATGTACATAATTATAAACAAGCAATGAAGACAGGTTAAGCATGAAAACCAGCCTGAGGTTTTAGGTCAGCTCTTCACTATTGGTAATTTTTTAAGAAGAGATCATAAAAAAAGCTCCTTCTTGATACTATTTCTAGAAAGTGAGCTTACAGTCCTTACCAATGCAGTAGTTCATGTAAGCAAATGAATGTGTCTGCCTAAGACCTTATTTAAAATAAATCAGGTCCTTAACATCCAAACACTGATGGCATTCATGGTGTTGCAAGCAAGATGGTTCAAACCATTTCACCAGCTGCAGCACTAAGAATTAGAGCAATCAAGACACTTTCATATATTCCCTCTGGAACCCTTATAGCAAACTGAAAGGTATTTTCTATTTTTTTACTGAAGAGTGACATAGCAGTAAAGTTGGTGAATATAGTGGTGTATCTGTTGTTGGCAGTGTTTATGAAATCTTTTATTAGAGCTTGCTATTCATTTCCCCTCATTCATTACAACATTTTTCCTTTGCTCTGACTCCACAATAAAGGTTGAAAATTTCCCACTTAAAATATCCTATTAGGAAAAGCTAACAAAAACCCTTCAAGGATGATCAGAAATACGTTTTGCATTACAGAAAAAAAAATTAAGTATTTCTCAAGAATATAAACTGTAAGGAACCAGAGATCTGAATCTTGCAAGGAATGAAGAACCTCTCTAGTTTTAGCAGCCTGAACACTTCCACTTAACGTTAATCACATGCACAAGTCTTTGCAGAATCAATAAATAGTTAAAATATAAAAAAGAAATAAACTTAATTATCAAGCAAATCAAGTAATTTTGAAGCTTCAAGATACTATGCCAAAGTACTCAAGAGCTGCTCATTCTTCTTCTGTCTTCAAATACTTATTTTGCTGTGTTGAAATACTCACTTAAGCTGTTGTAGCTTACAACACACACATATAGCAACAATGAGCGTACAGCACCATTCACATATACAATTTTCCAAATATTACTATTGGAAAAATACTCTGCATGCTGCATTCTCAATCCAATTATTTTGGATATTTTCCTAAAGCAAAACACATTAGCAAACATTTCTGAATAACTGCTCAGTGGATATCCATTAGCAGACTTAGTTGGCTAAACTAAAATTAAAAAAGAAAATTCTCTTCTGTAAAAGATGATAGAACCACAAAACAAAAAAACAAACAAAAAAATCAAATGAAAAATGCATTGGAGCTCTCAGCAAATATAACATTTCGGAGGCTAACCAGAAATAATGTCACTGCTCTATGAAGAAAGCTCTTACCTGACCCTGTAAGTTTTGAATGGTTATTGAACATCAGTGATAAAGGCAGGAGGAAAGCCACTTGACAGCATTTCTTTCGTAACAGGGCTTCCTAGAGTTTTTATGGCAAGAAAACAAAGCATTTTACGAAATACCCTTGCTCCGGCCAAATAAAAGGTTGGGTATTTCTAAATGAGAAAAAGGTTCTCTGCTGAACCAAAAGGTTGAAAATAATGCTCCAAGAGCTCTTGACATAAGACAATAAGTTCTGTCTTAGTGTTCAGAAAAAAACCCCAATCAACTGTATACACATTCAGCAAAACTACTAAAAGTTCATTAGCACTTTAGAAGTTATGAATAATGCATGAGTTGCTTTAAAATCAGAATTTGTTTACAAACAAAAGATGTTAGGTAAGAAATAGTACTTTACAACTTGTACACATATTGGCCAAATTAAGTCTTACAGATAAAACACTGCAAGCTTTATAAGATCACAGAAGTAAAGGTTATGATTCCTTGATATGTAAAAGGAAAATGTAAACTGGAGTGCTATTAAGATATAACAGAGAAAGCAGCTGCTATCCGAATGTATAAAACTATCAAATAAACCTATTTGTAGTATCCAAAACCAAATTGTTAAATGAAAGAATAGTAATGACTTCAAAGTATTTGATATTATTTCATAACTATATAATGAGATAATAAATTATATAATAAATATAATGGAGGCCAGCTTTTGCATAACAAGCAATAAGGGCCAGAAATTGTACAAAGAGCAATAAAAGGGTACTGAGAAAAGGTAATGCATACTTCTAGGATACTGGGGGGAAAAAGTCACTGTTAAATACTTTATTCCCCAAGCTAACGGCCTGGAATAGCATGTGTGCTAGGAGCCAGACCCATGAAAGTGGTTGGATGTCCACATCCTAACTGGCTGCCTAACCTGTCACTGGCTATAACGATGCATATATAGGACAGTAAAATGCTGAAATGATCTCTCTGAAGACATTTGTGGGGTTTTTAAAAGCTAGAAATCACTACTCAATAAAGTGTGCTCGAATCCAGCAATACTAACACATCTAATGAAAATTTTCTAGTATCTTAATGCTGTTACCTACGGAAACAGACTTGTATAATCAATTCATCATTTAAAGAGCTAATTAATATAAACCTACATTTACATATAGTTAAAATACTAGGTTAAACAATATAATCTCTAGGTAACATACTCCAGCTGTTTGTATGAACACTGAAGTTGTAAGGTTTACAATTCCCAACAAACAAGCTTTTTCAGGTTCATATGTATTTAAAGTAATAAACTAGGCTTTCTTAGCTATGTTTGTTGATTTTTCTCTGCTCTATTAACTGCCCTATTACAAACAAAACCGACATTAATAAAAAAAATTACTCATTTTCAAAGAAGCAAGGGGTTAAGGGATACAAAATATCCAGCAATATGTTTTTGGCAGTGACTGAATAAAATCAGCTGGAAGAGACAGCTGCATCCGACAATGCAAACAGTACCAGGACAAACAATCCAGGCTAAAGACGTTTAAGAGATAAGATGGAAACATATGGGCCTTTTACTTGTCTCAAAACTTATTTTAAAAGTGTGACTTTGTTTTTCCTCCATGGCCAATAAAGGTTGAGGGTTCTAGACAAACACATAACTACTACTACTACTACTACTACTACTAATCCTGCTACTCTCCTGTAACAGTTGTGTTTAAAACTGAGGATTTTGGCCTACAAAATTTAAAGCCACGTTCTAGGAAAAAGAACTAAAGTGCTATAATAAGCATGTTAGCATAATCAATCAAATACTCGCTGCATAAACCTGTCTTAACTGGAGTTTATTTGAAATGCTTTTGTGTACACAGGGGACAATTTTTTTTTTCATGTTTAGTTTAAAATGAATCTTCAGACAATAGCTATGGGTATGAATAAATGCACTTACTGTCAAAATTAAAGTTACTTCCCTACATACTTGCTACAATATGGCAACAAGCAGGTTACTTCAATGACAAACAATTCAAAAGAACTATCAAATGCTTTGTGGTGTGCACGTGCTACATCTGCAGAGGAGAGATGAAACAAGGGACAGTACTTTATTTACTAGAAGGTGAGAAGAAACGCACAGAAAACTGATGATGCTCTTGATTCTGCTTTAGAAACAACCTCAAAGGAAACACAGTCTCTCTCGGTTTTCAAAAATTTACTTAGCCTTTTAATTACTGACAGCTGCATGAACTTTATAGGAAGCTTGGAACTAAACACACTTAGAGCAATGCTTCTATCTAAAGTCTTATATACACATATAGCTGAATGATCAGTGCAGTATTTAAATGCCTGATTTCCATCCTTTCTCAACCAGGTATTCCATCTTTTGAGTGTCAGGACCACACAGCCGTGTCTACATAAAAGAGCTCCACATTTTCATCTCCAACACACCGCTTCAGAATAAGCTGGCTGTCTCTTGACACCTCTCCTTTGAAGAACATTCACACAAGGTCTGTGCCCTCTGACCTGACTGCTCCACTTTCAATCTGCGCTGGTTTAGGATGGGCTAATTAATTTTCTTCATAGCAGCTGGTACAGGGCTGTGCTTTTGATTTGTGTTGCAAACAGTGTTGCTAACTCAGAAATGTTTTAGCTGTTGCTGAGCAGCGCTTGCAGAGTCCAGACTTTTTCTGCATCTCATCCCACTCCACCAGTGAGAAGGCTGGAGGTGCACAGCCTTGGGATACAAGGTCAGCTGACCCCAAGTGACCAAAGAGATATCCCAAACTATATGACACCATACTCAGCATATAAAGCTAGGTAAGAAAGTGGGGAGGTTTGGATGATGTTTGTCTTCCCAAATCATGGTTGCCTGGCTTTCCTAAAATGGCCTAACACTAGTCAGCCCAGAGGAAGTGGTGAATTAATTCCTTGTTTTGCTTGTGTGCAAGGTTTTTGTTTTTCCTACTGAAGTGTCGTTTTTACACCCTGCAAGTAGCTCTGTAGGTCTCCTGACAGTCGAGCAGTTCAGATTTCAATTTGAGTCATAAAACTCAAAAAGGTAGGAAAAAGAAGACAAACATACTACAAAAATAGGATGGAAGTTACTTCCATATGAAATGCTATAAAAGCCTCGAGAAGTTTTGGTCTTTTAGTACCAATTAACAATACAGAAGAATAAATTTTCAGAGCAAAACCTGAATATGCACTTTGACAAATCCATGGTTAAGACAGTCAAAGACAGAGGTTCAATTCCTAATTCACACAACTCACATCAGAGTTACTTATTCCAGGCCCAGAACACACAGCTCAACAATGTTATCTGTCTTGAAATAAAAGCTAAAGAGTGATACTCCCAACAAAATGTCTGTATTGGCATTTTAGCACTGAAATTATTCCTATCAGCCTTAAAAAAAAACCCAACCAAAAGCCAGGAGACAGAAGTAAACCAGGGGTTACTATGCTGGAACAAAGTATTGCATTTACAAACAGACAGCAAGAAAATAATGTGCCAAACAATATGATTGAAGCACAAAATCTGCTACCACATGATATTATCATCAGTTAATGATTAGAGGAGATATGCAGAAAAGATGTATGTATACAAGGACATATACACTAAAGTGAGGAGGGTAAGTACCATCAACCTTCTTGACCAGGCCTCCACCTAAAGCACAAGCTCTTACAGGAAGTTTATCTACTGTCAAGGATGCTTCATTTTGTTTTTTTTCTCTACTCTTAAAAGTTTTTCTTTTGCAACTATCTCAAGTGCTTTGGTAAATTTACAAAATTATCAACAAATACTCTGGTCACTCCATCTGCCACTAAAACACAGCCATATGTGGCAGTTAAGTTCAGAAACTAATTAACATCAATAGCTCAAAAGTTAAAAATACAAAGTCATAACCTCTCTAAATCAAAAGCTACGTAACTAATCACCTACAATGGATTTTTTTTCCCTTCTGGAATTGCCATCTTGAATGAAGGAGAAAAAAAATTCAGCTCTCAGGATCAGGAACTCTGAAATGTCAGGTAAGTCCATGCTAACAAATACATAAGTGTAACTATTTCCAAGGGTTTCTTCCTTTACCTCTATAGACATTACTGACAACAAAATACAAACTTCTCTTATCCAAAGTGTGGAAGAGGCTACAGCATGCAAGACTGAACACGGTAGGGATGCTGCACACTTGTGTGTACAGCTACAAGAGCAGAGGTTAATCGAAAATAAGCCCTGGAAAGTACAGAAAAAAGCAATTCAATAAAGGAAGCAGTTCTTTTGTGGAAATCTGGTACTGTCTTACACCCTTCCCTTAACCTTTACATTCACTTGAACAGAAATGGGCTTACCATGGATTTGACAGGCTTGGCAAAATCCCTGTGGAAAAAAGTCATAAAGGAAGCAAAACGTACAGGGGCGACATCATGGCAAAGTAGAAGGGAGGAATGTACAAGGCTGTGCACACAAAGGCAGTGCATATTTCCAGAAGAAACCATCAGAAAACCCAACATGCAAATGAAAATAAACCTGCTCTGGTCTCTTACCTTGCTGTCAAAAAGATCAGTCCATTTTGTTGTTTCCCAGAACGTCTCTGTCAAAGCTTCTGAGCAGCTCTCATGATCCTCATCTTTGCCTTCTGCATCACTGGAAGCAGCCCCTTCTTGGGCCTGCAGATGAAGAAGCTGGTCAGCCAGTGCACTTCCCTTTCGACAAAGTGCATCTACTAAAGTATTCTTCTGTTTTTCCATTTCACTAGGGAGGAAAAAAAAAAACCAATATGAAAAATATTTAGAATATTTTGCAGATACTTCCTTAAGAACAGAAACAGTACTAACTCAGTTTAAGCTTAAAAGTTTACAGCAGTTAGTACATACAACACTATTTACTATAAATTAAACTAATCATAAAAGATTACCTAAAGACACTATGCATCAAAGATACTCAATCATTCTTCTAAGTATGAAATGCCTTAAATGACTTAAGGCAAGGGAAACTCCGGGGTCTAAAAGTTAGTCAGCATCTAGAAATACAACTTTATAGTTCCTGGCATTATAAACAGAGAGTTGAATCCACCACTAACATTAGTAGGTTTAATTCTGCTGTCTTCAAAGGAATTGCATCCACTTAAAGCACCATTAAATTTGGTGTTCAATTCCAGATGTTATATTCAAAACACATGACCTAATGGATCAACTTACCAAGAAATGTTTAGAATTAAAGTTTATTATGTCAAAGCTTTGCTTTTATATCAGCAATTCTAGAGTTACACACAAATCTGGATTCAGGATAGCTAGAACAGATGGACTAGCTTTACAATTGAAATCTGGTATTTTATAGACAATCAACAAAGATGCATTTCCCATTTTAAGGGCCTAATATTCAGATGTGCTGTAGTATTACTAAAACAGCACCATGCTACACACAGCAAAATCCATCGCTTATTCTCCAGACTAAGTTGTCACCTTCAAAATACTATCTTGCTAAGGATATACATACTGATATTATGTGTATAGATTTGATATAGGATGATAGAGGAACAATCTAAAACTAAAGAAGAACAATGGGTCTCAAAAATACTCTGAAGCATGGTCATCATGCTTTTCACAAATGAAATCTCTTGCAAGCAGTTACTTCTTAGGCTGATGTAAATTTTGTCTTCAAATACAGATAGGAAAGGTTGCAAAATACAAAGAAAAGGCAAGTAGCATTCAAAACACTCCCTCCGACCTTAAATTAAGCTTGATACAACAACTTAATATCCCATTTTTCTCATACATTTACATCCTGAAAGAACTCTTGTTTATTTTATTGAATAAATAAAAATTGCAAGTTTCAGTGTCCCTGCATTCTGGAGATATAATAAGAGAACATAACAATTGTGTAGTGATATTTTAAATTGCCTGTGCCACAAAAGAGTAATACAAGTTATGAAAAACAATGTTACAGTCATTCAATTTCTTATATGCAGAGACAAAGTACATAGACTACAGAAATAGGATGCAGGAAAATTATTTACTGGGTAGGTACTTTTTTATAGTAGTTGCATCAGGCCTGGGATCAGTCTTCATGGCAAAATATACTGCTAATGCTGTTTGATCAATATGAGAGATTACTGTATTTGCAGCTTCAACGATTTCATCAAGTCTTTTCATTCGTTCCTAAAAAAAGAATATAAAGGTATTCAGCACCATGAAATCACACTACTTCATTGTTGATTCTACTAACATTAGGGTGACTGCAAAGCTATGAAGAAATCACACTTGATAATTCAACATGTTCTTTTCTCCACTTTGCTCAATTTTTGCTTTGTTCAAATTTTTCACCCTGGAAAATCTTTAAGATTTCCTGCATACTTAGTCCATTTCACTGAAAACAAACTCTGAAATATGAGATTGGAATACACCAAAAGCAGAGTTTGCATAAAGAAAATCACTTTTCAGTACAAATTAGTACTCTTGTATAATGTAGCAGTTTTTCAATTCAGAAATAAATACAGTATCAGAACCAAATGAAAAATATTCAATATGTGTGGGCATATGCACAAAGGTGTTTCTCTTCAAGATGGAAAAACAAAACCACCCCACATGCAAACTCTTCTGTTGACAGTTCCCATTTTTGAGGACAATAATGGAAGCTGGATTTTGCTGTGTCAGTTTAGGGGGTTACTATTCTCAGCTGTCTGAGTCGTGCTGATAGGAGAAATTACCAGTCCAGAAGAGAAATAGAATGGGTTGTGTATTTGTTTCAGTAGCCACCATTCAGAATAAAACTGTTGTAGACTAAATAAGTAAGAAAACTTAAAATGTGTTCAACTGAACAAGGTACAACCTGATGAGCAAACACACTTTGGTTAGGCACACTTTCTTTTATTCTGCTGTGGGATTAAGTAAATCACAGTCAAGGGAGGCACCTGTCACTTTAATTAGAAATTTCTGCTTTTTAATACTGAGTACAGTTACTTCAAGCTCAAATGTGCACAAAGAAAGAGTCAGTTGTTTAGGCTACAGGGATGTATTGAGACAAGTTTAAGAAGTGTTAAATAACCTTTTCAGAATCCAGCTGATGAAGTCTTGCAACATACAGAGGAAGATGATTAGGAAATGCTTCTTTCAACTCACTATACATGTCAGTGGCATCCAGCCTAGAAGAGAGGAGGATATAGCATGAACGTAAAGATTCTGAATATTTTTGTGAACTTCAAGCTGCTTCAAGCTTCTGTAGTAATGAAGTAGACATACTTGGTCATCCACTGTATTTTTAGGTCTCTTAAAGCTTCAGCAAATTCTTCTTTTGCATCTTTTTCTTTTTCCTGTTCTTTTTCTTTCTCTTTGCTGCCATTTTTACTCTTTGATGGTGATGGTATCAGATGATAATGAACAGTAAGGACATCCTAGAGATAGGAAAAGAGACACATATTCAGAGAGATACAGTACACATTTTTTTGTTGTCATAAGAAAGCTAAATTATAGCCAGAAACTACTCTGAGCTACACATACAGTGAGTAAAGGTTCTGAGAGCAAAGATATTAGACAGTAAAAATTCAGGAACTGCTCTAAGTTTTTATCCTAAGCAATGCAAGGATGTAAATATTAAAACAGCACATTAGGTATAAGAAAAGACAGCCTAAAATTTAGCCACTTTGCCATTTTTACATTCACATAATTTTACATAATATTTGTTAGGGAATAAGGAAGGTGGTTTTCTGTTTGTTGATAAAAAAGCAAACAACTTGGTTAAAAGGATAAGGGAAAAAAGACAGAGATCCTATCCTACAAATTTGGCAATAAACAAATGAATAAAGATAGCCGAATTCTAAAAAATAATACCACAGTAGGATAAACATGAAATATGTCACAGGATATGTTTGCTCCTCCCAAGATTCTATTTCTTCCGTGCACACACTGAATTAGCTGAAGGATCCACAGTCAACTGATTTCCAGTTTCACTGTATCTCAGTTCTAATTAAGTAGACACAACAGCAATATTTTTTTAAACCTTAAAATATCTTTATAGTTTGAGTTCATGCTACACTAGTCAATCATGACCATGAGAAAACCAGTTACAGCTATTTAAAAGGAAAATCCTAACCCAGACATGCTGACGTCCATTTCCTGACAATTTACATATAAGTTTGAAAATAAGGTAGCATTATATTCCATCCATTGCTTCTAAAACATCAAACTGCTGGGTGAGGCCATTTGTTCATTTTGTTTTCGTTTTTATTGCAATCTTTAAACAAGCCTCTCCCTAAACAGTGAGGGCACATGTCCCATTACTTTACATACAGGACACTTCACAGAGAAGATCACATAAGTTTAAATCCTCTAGATACCACTAATCTGTTGCAACATGGTGCAAAATATTGAGCTGCATGTTCAATTACTGTGGCAATTTAATTATTCTTACCAATTATTCCAGAATACACTTGTGGGAATGCTTCCCATAAACCAGGTCAGTATGGGTAGTAAAATGAACCCTTGTGTGCAAGATGGAGTTAAAGTTACTTAATAGCAAATAAAATGGTGACAAACCGCTATAATGCACTTCAACACTACACTTCATTCAAAAGCCATGCTGCAGAAAAATCTTATTTGAACTTATAGTTCAAACAGGCCAGCATCTTGCTGTAGGTTACTGAACAGAATACTGGTAAAAGTGATTTCAATATTCCCTCAAAACAATTTTTCCATCTACTCAATATGTAACCACAGAATCGCAACATGGACATTTAAATACTTTTTTTCTGAAAACTAGTTTAAATAACTAATCCGGATTAAAGTGTAGCTTTCACAAAAACTATCCTGCACACATGTATTGTAAGTATGAAGTGCACAACCAGGCATTACACCTGAATGAGCCTCCAGCAAGACCTAGGCCAGAGCATGACGAAACAGGTCATAGAGTTAAGTACACACAGGAAGATAGAGAGGTCAGGAACATGTTGTGGGGCTCACTAAGGTAATCAGAACAACAGAAAGCAACAATATAGTTCACTAAAGCAAATCAAACATTTTAAGTCCAAGAAGCTAGTTCAGCACAAAAATCTTAATTTACAATGCTTTCCAAAAGATGTCCTCTAGTATTTTCCTAAGAAAGAAACCTGCCTTTCTAAGAAATATTCTTCTAAGAGTTGAGGATTTTCTTTTTGAAAGTACATTTTCATTTTACCTGGCAGCATATTTTTGGAGTTATATATCTAGATGACCTCTGCATTCTCAAGCTTCGTCTGAATGAGAAGGCTCTACAACTCTGGTTTACATTTCAAACCAAACATAATTGGATTAACAAAATCTCACTTATGTGGATGAACACTTGCATTTTGAGAGACTAATCCTAGGTGGCTAACCCATCAACAGTAAAATGTCATCTCCCCGTTCTCTCAAAGGTACTTTTGATTTCATAAGGTTCTGCAAGCCTTACAAGCTATGACCACTGAAAGGAAAACAATGAGCTTCAGGCCCAGGCACCCCCCTCTCAAAAGAGTTTACAGAGCAGACGTCTCCACAGACCTCAATCTTATTTCATGGGATAAATAAAGTTTAGGTTATTATCACATTTAGCTAACTATTACAGGGCACTAAGATGGACTGAAGGCTTCTTTACTTTATCTTCAAACACTAGGATCATTTATAACACTTGACAACTCCCTAGGTACCAGAAGATCTCACAATGGCAATTAATGGCAATGTTTCATTGCCATTACAGAAACATTCATCATTAGAGACTAAGGAGAAGAAAGGCAGCTCTTCACAATTAAGCACTCCAATCTGTTTTCTTATTCAAATTTCTCTGATGGGAACAGAATTCCTAGAGTAGTGTACTGGATTTCATTTTCTATATAACTACAAAAAGATAGAGAGTATAGACAGAGAAAGACAGCAAGTGAGCATATTATTCACTGAAAAAAATACTTTAAGAAAGTTTTCAAATTTATCCTCTAAAAAGATATGCAATATTGGGAAACTGGGAAGCATACAGGATATGCACTTCGGTCTGTGTGTACTCTGTGGAGTCTCGTAAGCCTCACTGGGTTTACTTTTAAATGAATTAAAAACTGCACACATAAACAAGCACAGTGCCATCAAAACAGTCACCTCTTATAAGAGCTTAATTAACAGTTAATTTGGCTTCAAGATTTCAATTTAGATTTGTCTGGTGTTTTAACATCCAGTATTTTATATGTAAAACGCATACAAAACTATTGTTATTTGTACTTCAAAGCGTTTACAGCAAAACTAACCACAGGAAAAAAAGCTCCCTCTAGGAACACATCCCAGGCCTCATTTTCCATTTAATAAGTATCTTCCATATTAATGCTTATCTGCACGTACAAATGAATATACACACAGAATTTGAATCTGTTTTAAGATGCATACAATTTATGCAGTGTTGCTTATTTTTACAGCATTTATTTCTCATTTAATGGAAAGTTAATTAAGCTTCTTGAAGTCACCAAGCAGGCTTACACAAAATTGCATCAGACACATTTCATCCTATTTTTGAATGCCTCATGGTTAAACAGGGATAGTGTCCTAATGCTCAGAGGAAGTCACCCTTTTACGTTTGACTTCACAATGGTATTAGTCTTCCACTAGTATTTATCAATATCTGCATAATGCATTTCTTGCTTTAAATTGGAAGAAAGGATAGCAGAATAGGGAAAAAGGTGTAGAAACTTTCCATCCCTTGGCTAATTGTTACATATTGCCGTTCAAAAGCTGCATAATGTAAATCAACAACAACAAAAAAATCATTCTTACAGACCTGAAAAAGTCAATGATATGTTTTTCATTCTAACTGTATTCTGGACAAAGCTTGGAGACAAAGGGAAAAGTAATCAGATTGTAAGTGCATTACAAATGAAAACAAAGACACCTGTTTATTACAGCAAAACCATAAACTGCTTTTATGCAAAACAGAGATGCAGTCAGGTGGACTGAAACCTGCTGAATGTCCAGGCCCAGAGGGTGGTCAGTGACATGCAGCTGGAGGTCAGCAACTAATTGTGTGCCCCAGGGGTAAATTCTGGATTGAAGCCTCTTCAATGTCTTCATTAATTACTGAATGATGGGGACAGAGGCAACCCTCAGGATGTTTGCTAGTGACACCAAACGGGGAGGAGAGGCTGAGATGCCAGGGAGTCTGCTGCCATCCAGAGGGACCTCAAACGGCTGCACAAATGGGCTCAACAGGAGCCTCATGAAGTTCAACAAAGAGAAGTGCAAGAACTGGAAAAGAATAAATCCAGGTACAATACATGCTGGGGGCCATCCAGTTGGAAAGCAGCTTGGCACCCTGGTGGACACCAGGTTGAACATGAGCCAGCAGTGTGCCCCTGTGGCAAAGAGGGCTCCTAATCTTGCAAGAGGGCCCTGACCTGTCTCTGAAAAGTATGAAAAATCTACACATACTTTTTTGAGTTACTGAATCACAAAAGAAATATATAAGCAAGTTTTCTGTGCAGGAAAACATTTTAACTGCATGGAAACCTATGACAGGGCAGGGTAAATATAGAAATTTTTAAACTAGGAAGGCCTCTGACTTGCATTCTTGGCAAAAACCGCATTAACTAATGAATCTCTTACAGAACAATGCTTTGAAATATACAAGGATCATCAAGTCCAATACCTGGCCCTGCACAGCACTATCCCCAAGAATCAAATCATGTGGTCAAGAGTACTGTCCAAACACTTCTTGAACTCTGTCAGGCTGATGCTGTGACCACTGCCCTTAAGAGCCTATTCCAGTGCCCAAACACCCTGTGAGTGAAGAATCTTCTTCTAATATCCAACCTAAACCTCCTCTGCAACTTCAGGCAACTTCAGGCCCTGTCACTGGTCACCACAGAGAAGAGACCCGTGCCTGTGTCTCCACCTTCCCTCATGAGGAAGCTGTAGACTGTAATGAGGTCTCCCTTCAAGTCTTCTCCAGGCTGAACAGCCCAAGTACCTTCAGCTGCTCCTCCTACATTTTCCCCTCAAGGTCATTCATCATGTTCATTGCCCTCCTCTGGACACTCTCTAATAGTTTAATATCTTTCTGATATTGTGGCACTCAAAACCGCACACAGTATTCAAGGGGAGGCTGTCCCAGTGCAGAGCAGAGCAGGACAGTCCCCTCCCTTGCCCAGCTGGTGATGCTGTGCCTGATGAGCCCCAGGAGATGCTTGGCCCTCCTGGCTGCCAGGGCACTGCTGACTCATGTTCAACTTCCCTTCAGCCAGGACCCCCAGGTCCCTTTGCCCTGGCACTGCTTTCCAGCATCCCATTCCCCACTCTGTACCTACATCCAGGATTGCCCCATCCAGGTGCAGAACCCAGCACGTTCTCTTGCTGAATTTCATCTGGTTGGTGATTGCCCAGCCCTGTTTTGTCAAGGTCTCTCTGCGGGGCCTCCCTGCCTTCAAGGGAGACGACAGCTCCTCCCAATTTAGTGTTGTCTGCGGACTTGCTCAGTATCCCTTCCACTCCTGTGTCCAAATCATTACAAAGATGCTGAAGAGCAGAGGGCTGAAGATGGAGCCCTGAAGAAATCCACTAGTTTATTTGCTGCTAGTACACTGAAGAGTAATAGATGGAAGTAACGAGGACAGCTTTTATTTTGGCTTGGGTGGTTTTACTGCTCAGATCTGAATACAAATCTCTGTTCTAAAACCAAAAGGAAAAAAACCCAAAACAACCAAAAAACTCCCCAAAAAAACACTACCTCTGGAATCTGTTTAATAGGTTTTGTTATTCAAATTGTATTATTATTAGAGTTTAATTCCCTTGTTAGAAATTCACTTAGTAAAGGTCTTACACCATATTTACCAGGAAGCCATGCATTCACATGGGATTTTAAATTATCCTTCTGAAAGTAATCTGCATGACTTTCAGGTATGAAAATAAAACTCAACATCATATACCAAAATCCTTTTTGGAAAGCTTAATCTGAATCCCATATGGTTATTACACCAAGACCAGAGTAAGTTAGCTGGTTCAGCTTCCAGCTTACTATTCACAAAATAATGGAGTATGACTATAAACTACATTATTCATGGTTCTCAAGTTTTACTTCTAACAAGAATCCTGGCTAATCTGCATGTCACTCCATAATAAAGTACCTTGAAATCAACAGAAAGTAAGCACTTTTACAACTTAAGAACAAGAAAAAACCCAGTAACCTTATATAGGTAGTCTACTGGAATATATTTTCGCATTTTTTTAAATAAACTGTTTCACACTGACTGCTGGCAAAATATTGTGTTACCTGATGTGAAAATACAAGAAATCACAATATTAAATACTGTTATACTAAAAGTGACCCCTTTTCTTATACATGCTCCAAAACTCATTCTGTGAATACTACCTGCTACATGACTGTATAAACTCTAGCTTCCTTACATGTTTTTTATGACTGTAAAGAAGACAACTCTCAATTTAGTAGACGGCAATACAGTTAGATATTCAATTATTCAAGTCAAAATGTTAGCTTCATATTTGATTCTCAATCTGCAGATAGAATAGGCAGAAACACTTGCCACAAACACTTAACCACAAACACTGAACATTCCTGAGTATTTAATAAAAAGAAATATTGCAGACCACTAACACCACATGCATTTTTATAGCACTTATTGCAGAAGTATACAGATGTGCACGTGCCTCTCAGCTATGTGTTACAGTAGTGTTTTGTCATTCTACCAGTAAACATACTTAAGGTGCTGAAGTAAATAACTCAGGTCTAAGCAGGTAGATGAAGGAGACAAATTAAAAACCAAGACTGGTAGACAAATTCTTAAAGTCATATGCAAAAAGACTTCAGTATATCTTTTTCAAAAACTAACATTCAGTACCTTTTTAAATTTTCCTTGTCGCTTTGCTGCAGACTGCCCCTGGGAGTTAGAATAACATACTGTAAGAAAACATGCACACACCACACAGGATGGAGACACCTTCTCTGTACAATTATAGTTATACTTCCAACCTACAGATTTCCAACTTTTTGAGACTCACATCAATGATCAAACATGCTCTTAAAGCATGCTCTTTTAGGTTTTTAAAATAAATAAACCAATGCATCACTGTATATATGATCCATTACTCCCGCAATATAAGCAAGTGTTGTTAACCACTTAGCTTCAAGTAATAAATTACACAAATTCAGCCTCAGAATTTTACATTTTTGACTGTTTAGTGGCATTGTTCTCTTTCAATAAATATAGGCAAATTAGATACATTTTCCCTTACCTTGCATCCACCCACTGACTTAGAAAAAACTTTGCTGCCTAGTCCTCCTTTTTTGTCTCCTGGTACGAACTGAGGTTCACTAAAGGCAGCAGAAAGTATCAGATGCTATTTGATACCAACCTTTTTCCATTGAAATATGATCATAACAGTAATGCCTTAGACTATGACATGAGAAACACCTCAACTAGAATTTCTTTCTGTTTAAGGTCTTAAGTATTCTCGATCACATGAAATTTGACAGGCTATATCTACCTATCTCCTGCTTCCCTCTTCCAGAAACCACTGTACATAGCCATTTAGTCCAGTTTTAAAATAAAACATGCAAGATTGCAACCAATAGTTCAAGGAAGTGCACAATTCTAGCTAGGGAAACAAATCCATTACACTAATGTAATTTAATCATGGATTTCATAAAAGCACACTTGCAACCTCACAGGAATCACAAAGAAATATTAAACTGGGTATTTTAGAGCTCCTAGTTACTGGGTTTTTCCCTCACTGATACATAAATTCTCCTGATACATTCTCACCTGCAATTACATGCAATCTGCCCCAAAAGTACAATCAGTTCAGATTGAATTAGCTAAATTTTTATGCTCAACAAGATCTAAAAGTACATGCCAACCTATTCGAGGAAACTTATTTTCTCTGAAGACATACTCTAGTTTTATACATGTTGTTCAGCCACATCTAGTGATCTATGGACATAGATCAACTACCTCTGAGTACTAACAATCACCAAGATTGACTAAAATTTAGTTTCATGCTTAACCTCTGTTTAAAAACAGCTAAGGGAATCTTCTAAACACTGTGGCACCAGATACACAGAAAAGTGACATAGTTACTATAATCACTGTTGCATTATAGAGCCATACAAGTTAAAAAATATTTTTCACAGGATGCTGTATTACAAGCAAAAAAAGAACCTTAATCTTTTTTTTAGCCTTAGCCTCGCACATCGATCTTCTACCATTCTGTTGAAGCATACAACCATACTAGTGGTTGACAACATCAGTGTGTAGCAGGTAAGAAAATCTGTTTATGTATTTGAGTCAGCAAAATTCCTACTCGCTAACAGTAACATGTGTGTTTAGACAACATGTGTTTTTGCTGAATATTGCAGGCACGCAACAAGGAGTATTATAGAACCAACATGCACATAACACTATATGCACGCATTTTTCATTCAAAAACTCCATTAAGCTAGGGAGTTACATAAGGTCAATTTTAAAGCCTCCACACCAACAAGAAAGCAGTTGCTTCTAGAAATTAAAGATTTCAGAGCAAAAGAATTAAAACTCAAAATTTAGAAAATGCAATTAAATTTGAAATTAGAAGATAAAAATAATAGAACTACTCAGAAATTATGCTGACTTTATAATGAAACAACTGCTTCTAAAACGTATTATGTTACCAAACCTAATGCTCTTTAGAGTACTAACCCCATACAATACAGCACTTCTGGCATGCCATTTGCTTGCTAGAAAAAGTTTCGGAAAAAACCCCATCATCCATTCCATATACTCACAGCTTTCTTTCCAAGTTCTGTTTTAGACAGAGTAAGACTTCCTGCAAGATAACATCCTGGGCCTGCTCCTTTAGGTATTCTGTTCAAAGAAAGTAAGTTCAGTGTTAAAACCAGGTTCATTAAGGGTCCACAGAAACTACAATAAAGAAGCCAAACAGGGAAAAAGCAACATGAGGAATTACTAAGCCTGAACAGGCAGGCACTATTAAAGTATCACTTTATCAAGGTGCAGAGGCAGCTGCCTAGATGCAGATGAGAACAACAACACTTCATAACTTACTTGTCATCAGGCAGAGATGTAACAAAGAATGGCTGACTGTGTTTTGGTGGTAACGTCAAACTGTTGGATTTCTTCTTCCCTAAGAGAGCAAGGCTATGGTTTTCATAAATATCTAAGCTCAAGGTACTAGACAACCTATGAGAAACAATAAATGGCAGGTCTTTGATGCGATCCAGCTCACTGTTCTGCTCATGTCGAATTTGTAACCGAATAGTATAATCTCCTTTTTCCAGTTTCACAGAATACTGAAAGAAAGAAGTTCTCATAAATGCCAAGACTCAACAGTTTACCATTAGCAAAATTCCCCCCCAAACCCCAGAAATAAGATTGTCATGTTTTGAAAGCACTATTTCATTTTTATCAACCTCATAGGGCAACATTTGGATGTTTTCAGCAGTACTATGCCAAGTCTACTTTCTGATACTGCTGTAGTAAAACAGAAGGCAGCCCCAAGCAGAAAGGAACAACAACTCAGAACAACCTGCTTCCAGAATCTCCCTTTGCTGGGCTAAGGAGTCATGCTTCCTGTTGGTATTTCTTCCAGGATTAAATAATTTAGAATTGTTTTAGAATCGTCTTACACAATACCAGAGATTTACAGCATGATAGCCCACCAGGTCTAAGTAACAAAGCACTACAGTGATGTTTAGATTTTACAGCATCTTAAAAATCAGATTAAGGAATCAAAGCTTACACAATGTAATTTCTGCAAATAATTTATTAACTGTTAAGCATGTCTCTTTAAATTACTTATTGTACACTTCCAGAATGATCATTCTATCAAAATTAGCATTGCATTGATGATGTTCAATTGTCATTTTATATTGGTAAAAAATAGTTTCAAAATCAAAAATTATGAAACATGTTTCTTATGACTTTTTTCCTTTTTTATTTTTTTTTTATTTCTCTCTATTTTCCCCATGATCCAGACACACAGTCTGTTAAGGCAGAAAGAGATTCCCGCAGAGGGTAGAGTATCTGTAAGTGCTGTGCAAAAAATTCCCTTTCAAAGATGGCAACAGGAGGCAAACAAAACTGAAGCATTAAAAAGGCTGTTTAAAGATATTAATAGCACATAGGACAGCATTCATGAATACAGCAGCCTCTGCTCTATCAGCACACAAGTCAGATTACAGGAAAACAAAGATCCTTTCCACCTTGTATAGAGAAGTTTAAGATACTGTCTTTGTAAAAAACCAAAACAAACAACAACACCATTTTGAACTCATTTATTGAAAAGCACCATGCAAAATCACAAGAAATCAAGAAGTTAATAACAGCTTTTCCTCTTTCTCCTACCTCAGGAGAGAAAAAAAAATCATGTTCTATTTTATGAACATATATCTGGTTTTATTTGATAAAAATATACTATCATTGAACATTCTTGTGAATATATACGAACATTAAAATGATGCATCTGGAAATGTAAAGAGCTAACAGAAAGCCTGGGAGGGGAAAAAGAATGACTATTTTCACATTCTTCAGCAAAAAAAAAAAGGTAAAATAAATACATTACTCTGTACCTGGTGTGGATAGGCATCTCCTGAACCCATTTGTCTTTTGTTCTGGTCAAAAATAATCCAGAGTTGACTATCAAATTCAGATTCATACAACAATTCACAGAGAAGCGGACAGCTTGGAGTTACTTCTCCACTCTTAGGCTAACAAAAGAAAGGTCAAAACATTTAATCTAGTACAGAATACAAGCAGCACAATCTTTATATACATCTTCAAAAAGAAAATTGAACTGTAGCATGTTTCAAACAACAGTAGCTTTTAAAGTGGATCATATCAGAATTTTGATTGCAGAGAGTCTAGAGTGTGAATCTAGACCTCCTTTTTGAGTGAAAGCTAGTTAAAATTAGGACTTGGCTTTAGAAAACATGATGTGTTTATCAATAACTTATAAAAAAATAACTAATGTAACCCTTACCTGATGGAAGTTATAGGTCAAAATCATCTCATACAGCTGACGATTATTTGGTAAAATATCTCTGGAGCCCAAAGGTTTTATTTTTGCACTCACTGGTCTGCAGTTAAACAACAAAATGTTCTCTTGAGAAACATGTATCCTCTACCAAAATTTGTCTTGCTTAAGTAGAAGCATATTCTGAGGTACAACTGAATTCAGCACATGCTATAATATCTCATAAATTGTAACTATCCAGGCAGCATAAATTCCTCATTAAAATTAACGTCACTCAACAACAAGGTTTAGTGACACTACAGACACCGCCAAAAAAAAAAAAAAAGTAAAATGTAGTAAGCATGTCTAGATGTTCAAAATTAAAGGCCATTAAAAGTTTAAGGGAAAAAAAAACAGGTCACATTTCTAGTACCCATGCTGAAATCAAGACTTGTATTTGTAACTGGAAGATTAATGGCACTGCAATTAGAAGACAGAACAATTGAAAATTCCTTGTTACAGAAGGCTGTCTCTTCAGAGAATGTAAGAAGCCTTACAGTAATCTGACTTGTAACACAGAAGAATATACACTACAGACTGCGTATGTTAACTCAAACACAGTTGGAAAAAGCAGCCAAAGTTCAGGGCAGTTAAACATTTTAGACCTCAAACATCAAAGAGTATAAACAAAATAATCATGACATAAAAGAATATCTAAGCTTCAGAAATAAAGAATAGCAGAATCAGGGTGGTCTGGCACCATTCAAGTTTATATTTCATTCACTAAATCAGATAAGCTCTAACTACATGATCAGAATTTGTCTCTAAGCTTCTGGCAGCTCTTTCATCAACAAGGGCACAGACTAGTCACCCAGTAAGATATGGGTGCTGGGTCAGACCACAAGTCCATTTAACCCAGGATTCCTAGTCTAGCAGACACTGGATAGACTGCTGACAGAAGTCTTAAGAACCGAGTAATACCACACATGATATGACTCCCTAACATTCACCCTGCCTCCAAGCATTTGAAACAAGAGACAGAATGAAAAGTCATTCAGTAATTTTCCCTCTGTGTTATGACTCATATGGCTCATTCAAGAGACACGATTCCTGCCTTAATTGAAATACATAAATATTTCTCCATAGTTTACCTAATTGCAGTTCATTTACTATGAGATGAGTGGAGTAATGAGTAAATGTTTCATAAGGAGTAAAGAGCATTTCCATTTTTCCAACCAAGAATATGGCAAAGCTATACTCAGGGACTATGTTATTTCCCCATTTAGGGCACACCAAACAGATTATTTCTGAATCTAACAATAGGTGATATGTTCATTAAAACTCCTGGCAAGCTCAATTCCAGTTACAAGTACCCAAAAAGTCTCCACTGACAGACCCAAATAATGAAAAACTTTGGAGCACCACTTGAACCATATGGCATTTCTTTATCCTTCTGAAGTGACCAACTTTAATCACCGCTGCACCATTGAGAAATTTTCCAGCTAAGTTATTTCTCCAAATCAGCATTTGTTACACCAACAAGATAAACAGCTTTCCCCCAGAAAATCTGTACCAAATTCTACAAAAACACTTTTAATCAAGCAAGAGAGAGGAGTCTTCCTAGGCCAAAAATTGGATGGATCTCAAGCAGCTATTTAGGAAAAAAACAAAACAAAACAAAAAAAACCCCAAAACAAAATGAAAAAAACAAAACAAGAGGTAGCACATAGTAACTCCAAAAACTACAAATTTTTTCTTTAGATATTAAAGTATCTTTTACCTCTAAGTGTCTGAAAGCAGTGGAGTATTTTTGTAAATTTTTCTTCTTTCAAATTAGCTTAAAGAAAGTAATTTCTCTTGAAAAAGTCATCACAAAGAAGAGGATGCTGACAAATTGATGTTTCCAAAGCTACTTTGAATTTGACAGGAATATTTCTGTAATTCTGAATTTCATTGTTAATGTGTTATTGTTTCAACTCTACATATGAGGAGTTTTCCCAGTCTCCCGAAACAGCTCCCCAGAAACTCTACCTGAGCGTTTGAACCCAGCTTTTCAGATTTATGCATGGAGCAATATCTTCATATTTCAACAGGGACTGAACATCAAATCGTGCAATGCCTTCTGAAGCATGCTAGAAGAAGAGAATAGAACAATTATGCTTCTGTGCACTTACAACATCAGATGGGGACACCTGTTATGACCCTCATAATTACGTAAGCTGTCATTATTTTTACTTTGACAAGTAATACTGTGTAATTTTCAAAATGTCACAAGTGCACCTCTATTTTACAACAGCAGGTAATACTGGGATGTTGCAAAATTTATATAAATAAAACTTAAGCTCCAGTTGTTAATTTTTTCCCCTTCCTTACTTAAACAGTTTGTGCAGAACTGGTATATCATACTTCAGGCAGGACTGCACTTGTTTGTGCATTTAGAATGATTTACTTTCTATATGTAATTCAATATATACAACATAGAATATTAAAGCAAGTATTTTATGGTGTTTCCTAGGACTATTATTACAGAATACTCTGCAAAAGCGAAACAATACTGCATAGACTTAGTGATAGGCAAAACAATTCAAAAAGTATATTTCTAGCAGTATCCCACGACAAAGACGATATGAGCACTATTGAAATTTATTTTATGAAAACTACTGGTGCTCAAAAAGGAAGGCAAGACTATTTGTATTCTCTTATTTTTCACTGTCCATTATTGACTCCGTATAATCCTGTTGGGCTGGGGGGCAGCTTCTGTACACACCATCACCAACAGCTCTTTCTTTTTCTGTTCTACCAGTTCAAGACCTGGTACCTTAACACACTGCACCTACTCTTTCTTTCTCAGTTTATTCAGCTCTTAGAGCTTGAATACATCCAAATTCACCCACAGGACAGCTACAATTTGCTCTTCCTTTAGCTGAAAAAAAGGCAGGAGCCAAAGATTAGCATGGTGCTACTTCATGTAGGTACCAGCTCTCAAAGAGCTCTCTCTTGAGGGGAGGCAGTGTCAAGCCAAGCCAGGATGCATAGGACACCAAAGAACAAGGGACCAAGACAAAGTACTGTAGATATCACACTAACACTATAAGTAACTTTTTCAATCCTTTAATAACACAGACCATTAGGAATCGTGACACTGAACCAGTCACTGTACCTTGAACTGCCCTAAATGAATCTCAAGCTAATCACCACATCTCAACAGCATACTGTAGAAAATAAATATTAACAAAATTTTACTCTGAATATGGTATTGAGAGTGCTGTTGTTTTAGCAATGGTAGTCTAGACATTGAAGTTCAAGAACTGTGGTACCAGGAAAGTTTATTTACATAAAACACTTGGTACTCTAAGCATATTCATATTTTCAGCCTTTTAGTGTATTTTTTCTACTAGTGTTGAGTCTAGGTCTTTTGTTTGGGGTTTTTTTTCTCCTTTCTTTTTTCACTACTGGTTTATAATGAAAAGGCATAGAAAAAAATCATAAATAATGGTAACTGGCATTTCTCTGACACTGAACTATTTAACAATTTTTAAGAGAGAACATGAAAGTCTCACATACAAAAATACTTTTACTGTTTCTAAATACAGGCCAGAAGGAAGAAAAGCTGTTTTTTTTCTCACATACCATATGATTTCACAACAATTCAATATAAGCACTCTGGAAAACTTACCATATTTAGTTGAGGAGCACCACAAAGGACACCATGGAAAGAAATTGTGTAATTAATGCTAACATCGCTAAGGCTTGCCCACCACCGAGCCACACAAAATTCAATGGTTTTTCCAGCCTGGGTAACAAAAGCACAAAGTTAGACTCCAGGTCCCATCTTCCTCTTCTATTGACCTCAGCCTCCCTAAACCCAAGCCAAAAAAAAAAAAAAAAAAAAAAAAAAGATCAGAGTACAACCCAAAAAAGACCTCTTATGTCCAGTTTACTCCAATTGTACAGATTTGGACAGTACCAAGTACGACATTATACTTGGCTCAAAAAACACAAAACTCCAATAAAACAAAATGACTGTCAATTGCTTCAAAACAAGAAGTGCCGGGATATCCCCTATAAAAAAGGTACTGCTTTTAAATGTACTGTCTTCCATTCTTATGCCTCAAACTAGGCAGACAAGTTAGTTCATAGATCAGTTTATTGTGTGTTCCCTAAAAAACATGTATTAGAAAAAGAGAGATCTCTCTCTGCCTAAGATGACACAAAACTTGAGAGGTTTGGGTTAGTTTTGTTTTTGCCTGGTTGGTGGGGTTTTCTGGATTTTTCTTATTTCAGTTTTTAAATAACATGACAAAATAATGTGTCAGTGGGACCAACATAGCTTATGGTCCCCCACCTGGTATTTCCACAGAGGGTAAGGGACTGAATCACAAAGAAATTATAAATACTCTTTGGCATTAAAGCTACACAACTAAACTGAGCAAAGCAGGGGACAAACTTGAGAAGAAGGCTGTGTTATCCTCAACCCTGAACTGTTAGTTCATTCTCTGATTGTTTTGGACTCTTCAGCTAGCACTGTCCAAGCTAAAACTCTTGTACCTAGGATGCATGAATGTGAGCCAGTCAGTTACCCTGGCTTCAAGATGAAGATGTCCCAGACTACCACATTAACCACTAATGGCAAAATATACTGAACTATCCAAAAAGGCATAGCTCCTATTTCAAAGGGAAACAAACTGGTCTGTATAAACAAGTACAAACAAATTGCAGAGGCTAACATGTATTATACTACTAAATAGCTCAGAAACATTAGCAAGCTATTAGAGATCTTTTAAAAACTGAAAATCAGATGCATTGACTACTGTAACAAACACACAAAGTCATGGATTTGGGATTTTTCTTAGGAAAAAAATCCCAAATAAATTATGTTATACTGCACTGGTACTTTACTTTATTTACCCCACCCTAAGGTAACTTACTAAGACAGGAAATGCTTCAGTCACTGTGCCTTTTTCTGGTAAGGATGTAAACTTGTAGAATTCATGACTTCTGTAGGCTTTTTGTTTTACAAGCTGAACAGCATGAAGCACAAACTTGGCAGTCACATCAGCTGAACATGAACACACAGTCACTTCTAGATTAAAGAAAAAGAAATTTAGTCTGAAGACACAATTTTAGAAGAAAAGCAGAGATTCACCAGAGAGACACTACTTTCACACATAATTTGGAATTTAAGAAGTTATGCAGTACTCTAAGTAGTTCCACATGTGAAAAACGCTTATATATCAGCTGATTTCAAAAAAACCTTTTCAGGTTAAAGGAAAACCAGCTAAGTTCAGAGGATGGTTAAAGAGAAACATGTCACACTTAAACAGTCAAAATTCATCAGATGTATCATCTGTACAGGACAGACTGCTGAATTACAAATTAAGAGTCTTATCACTAACTTCAGTCTAAATGAGGGATTTTTGAAAGGATTATTGCTTAGCAATCTAACAAAGAAAGACAAGGGAAAAAAAAATCCCCTTTTTTCCTTCTTGCAAAAATTATGAGCTTTTCACCCATTGTGAAAATCACGTTTTCTTCAGTTATGACTTCTTTCAACACTACATCCATACACCTTAAAAACTAGATAAGCCTCAGACAGTGATACTTTTCCATAAACATGGGGCATTCCTCCAGGTATACACAACCACTTCAGATTGTTATTGGCTGGTTTCTTTAAGACTTACAATCAAGATCCTACTATACCAAAAAACGTGAAATAATTCAAAATCACTCATGTAAGAACTTAAAAATAAAACAAATATTTACATATTCATAGGCCAAAACCTTTAGTATTTGTTCAGGCAGAACTCAAAATTATTTAAAACCAACTTTGTCAAGTTTGACAGATGCAATTTTTTTTTTAGTTTATGTGGTTATTTTCCTTACCAGCCCACGTAGCTCCCTGTGGAACATCAATGAAGTGCCTTTGGATCTGACCAGGTTTAAAATGAACATCTGTGTATGTCAGGTCATAGCATGATGATTCATCTACTCTGTATGTCAAAAGAAAACCACAAATAGTAGTCAAACAAGCTGTGAAGTCAATTTCCGAAGCATCTTTTAAATGCAAAAATACTCTAAAAATGTGTACGATGAGAATATTTAGTCTTTAATACCAATTATTGTAATCTTAATAGAGAACCTGACAGCACAATGTATCCAAAAGATTTAAGATGTCAGCTCCACCACACTATGTAAATACCTTCCCTATCTCTCTGAAGCTACAGTGCTTAAACAAAAGTATGACAGCATCCCCATTTTCAGTGGATCTGCTTTTCCTGGCCGAGTGAATCACCAAACTGAGCTAAGCTATGGAAGCAGCAATATTTCCATGAAGGAGTTAGAGAACAGCTACTTTGCCCTCTGGCTGTATGTACTGTAGTTCACCAGGCAGAAATTAAAAACCAAACTCCAATTGACCTACACATATGAACAGTCCATTGATTGATAGTTTGGTCAACAAGCCAGAAGGCATCTGTATACTGATGGACCAGGAAGCTGCTGCCACTGTGGCTAAGCCCACCAGGACACACTGCTGTCATGACCAAAGCTATAAAAAACATCACAGTTACGTAAGTCTGCTGTAAGAATCTTTTCAGGTGTTTGTAGAAAGCTTGAGAACTCTCAGAGTTCCAGATTTACTCACCTTGTTGGTATAACAACAGTGATTGGAACTCTGAACAGAGGGCCTGCATTAGGCATTGCTGTATCATATCCACACACCTAACAAAATAAAATACAACTCAAAATCTTTGATCAAAATCAAACTATAGAAGACAACATTCAACTTAAATTAGTTGCAGAATATTTTGAATCTTTATAGTTGTCCCTGACGAGAAAAGTCATTTACCACTGTCACCTTAGAAACAGTTAAACACTAACAATCACCGAGGAAAAAAATATTTTTCCCATTTCGATTCATTTCACCAAAGGGAAAAAAACTTAATCAATGGTTATTTATTTGGCTAATGTTTTCTAAATGCTTTTATTTTTCAAACACAGATACTCAAAGTTCTACAGGCATGTGCTATACACCATTGTACAGCACAACTATCCCTGAACCCTGGCTTCAAGTCTGTATAATGAAATACAGTGTGGCACTATTTTCTGGTCTGTAAAGCTCATATATTTTATTCCCTTAAAAATTATTTCTATAAAAAGTTGATAAGGGACACCATAAGGGCACATAATCTTGCTCAGAACACCAGTACTTCCATACCTCTGTATAATGTACTCCTTCTCTCAGGCCACGTGGATCCACACGAATATTTATGTGTCGACACTGGTTCATGAGTTCTAAATGACTAGGACACTGGACCCATGATGCATTTGAAGTTAAAGCTAAATGAAGCTGGAGAGATATTCTTTCAGTGTTTTCTGTTAGGAAACAAATTATAAAAACAAGTCAATAGCACAAACGTGCACATAGTCCACAGTATTTGCCATTAAAATATACAGGTTGGTAAAATATAATAGGCATCAATTTCTTAGGGCCCCCTCAGATCTCAGATTCTGCACAAAGGGAGAGTTCTATACTACTTCTTTTAACTTGACAAAAACAGAATAGCAGCAGTAGGCAATAAAATAAAGGCGGCAAAATAAAACCAGCTTGGAAATTTCTCTCCCCTGGAACAGTCAAACCTAACAAAGTCAAAGGTAGGCAGGTGAGCAATGCTTCAGTTACCCACAACATAGTCTGGAAGCAAGTATAAACTTCCTTCTATAGATAAAGTGCTGCCTAGTGCAGAAAAATACAATAAAAAGCAATCATGTTGATTCTGAATGCTATGCTAATTACCAAACTACATTCTAAAGCATACTAAGCAAGAGGTAAAGTCTATTAAAATTACTACGAAAATCTAGTCAGATTCTGTAAATTAGCTTCTATGCCAAAAATGCTATGCATTGAAGCACAGCTTCCAGAAAAGCATCCAGGGCAGTTGAAATGTTTTAGTTATTAGCAGCTTCCTCCTGCTCAGAAGATTACTGACATTTTGAAATTTGTTTTCCTGTTTCTTAGTCCTAATAAAACTTATCTTAATTTTCAGACATTTCATCACATCTAGATTAAGCAGAGAAAAGAATACTTAGGTACAGGAGAAGGAATAAAAGCTCAGAGAGAGCTTCAACAGACAAATTGAGCAATCAGCCTCCCTAAATTCTTGTTTACAGTTTCTCAAACTCAGTCTTGTTGAAGACACCAGACAGCACAGAAATAGCAAGGGAAAACAGGCACCAGGGAAAACTATGGAAACAACATCTATAACTACTATGTGCCTGTCATCCATTGCAAATGCCTAATTGTTTTCAGATTGCTTATTTCCTGCAGAATTCCAGTGAACAATTACTTTGTGTCACAAGTTAAATTAAAATGCACCGATTGCAATGTCAGCTGTTAAGCAATTAAGTTTTTTGGAGTCAGTAACCTGCCCCAATTCATACCCTTTCTGCCCCTAAATAAACTCATCCCTTAGTCACATACCAACCTACCTGATGACCACCAGTTTTAGCAAAGGAATAAACTCAGTAACAAGCTTTCATATGGCTCGCTTTTTGAATGCAACATAATTCAGCCTCTCAGCGAGTTCCAATTTTTATTAATTAAAGCTGGGGAAAGGGTTTGTGGGAAAAAAAAGTCAAACCTTATTTTGATCTGCACAAGTTATTTTTACCCTTTTAGTAATAAAATCCGTATAAATTCCTGTACCGCCCTTCAATATCTTCACTAATTATTAGATACTGAATGGAAGTCTAATTCATTAAATAAGATTTTTCTCAGGTTGTAAAAACTAAGTCAAAAATCTAGACTTTTTAGTCTTTAAAAAACTGAGAAAGTAATTTCTGGGTAAGTGTTTTCATATTTCATAACCTTTGCCAGAAGTTATCTACAACAAAAATCCTGAAGTTCTGTAATTTCTCAAAACATCAGGGATCTATAATTATTCTTCTCTGTTTCTCCTTAGCCCCCCAAATTTGACTTCAAATTTCAATAGAACAAAGATCTCTTTTCTTTCAGTGAGAGGAAGCATGAAGCAATAGTCTCCAAACAATATGAAAGCCCTGCAGATCTAAGTCTGAGGTTGGAATGAAAAAGTTATTTATTTTCACATCTTCCCTCACCATGGAACTTAGGGTTACAATTGACTCCTTTTGCAGTACAGATTCCTATCACTCCTCATTATCACAGCTTTTTGTTTCAAGTTGACATTTGTATTTTTTCGCATCTTAACCTACAAAAGCTCCTTCCTACCTGTATTCTCAGGAAAGACAGGTTCTATGCCAACCCCATGATCAGATGGTGCCACTATCTGGGCTGGATCTCTGAGGTAGATTCCACGGTTGCTGCCGACAGTCACTGTGTAGCCGATGTTACTTGTGAATGATGAATTCTGAATGAGGTAGTCATAGGCTTTATCAACCTGTTAGAAAGAGCAAGTTCTAAATTAACAAATTTCAACTTAAGAGCAATTTATGCATATTCTCTTCAATATGAAGTGTTGAGCAAGCACAGTGAAGTACCTCACAAGCTACCTGAGCAATATGCAATTGCATGATACTCAGTATAGAAAATGAGGCAATTTTTGCACTCTGCAACGGCCACAGAGAGTCCAGAAAGCCAAGAACATTAAAAAAAAAAAAAAAATCAAACAAGGCCAAGTGTCCTCTGCTATAAATCCATTAAAAGATTCCTATTCAGAGATGACTTTGAGGAAGAGGACTTCAAGGCCCAAACCTACTATTCTAATTTAAGTGACTTTTTCATAGGTGGAGCAACACTAGTTAAAACATTTAAAACTTTTATACGGTAAGAAGCTGAGCAATACAAAAGAGACAAGCAGTGGAATACCCATACAAATTTTATACATTGATATGGAGTAAAGAATCACGTCATAAAATCCAGCCCTGGGTCTAAGTACATGAGCTGTCACAATAAACTCACATGACTAATTCACCTTGCTTTAAAAAGACACCCTTCTACTACACTTGCTATTTTACTGACTACAAAAATCTTAAATTCTCTTCTAATTGACAGCAAGGTACCTTCAGCAGTGAAGATTAGGGCACTCTCCTTTGTGACAGGCGGACATACAACACCCTGTCTCTCAGATCAATTCAAATCACATTTTAACATGTGATTTAATCAAGGGCTACTAAAACACCAAGTATGATTGGTCGAATTTTATTTGATATACCTACCACCACTGCTGGCTTGTGTCTGAAACTCAGCATTACAGACATTACTTACTAGGTTCTAGCATCTCCAGAATGTGAGTTTGGGTTAAACATTTACTATCTGGCACCTTGAAGCACAAGAGAAAAATCTTAGTACTTCTATATGATTTGGACAGGAGTGACTATAGGCAAAAACCAGGCTCAGCTCTGTAAGAACATAAGTTTATGCATAGGGAGACAGTCAGTCAGTATGCCTTCATCATACAGAGCATCACATCACAGATTTCCAAGCTACTCTGAAGCCCACAGGAAACGATGAGCACCCAGACTGTTTAGTGCAGGCCTGCAGCAAAGTCACTGTACAACTGCAGCTGTACTTTTTTGTGAACCAGCGTGGGTATCTGTTTTCACTGCCCAGAACTTAGGCCCAGCTTTTGTCTGAATAGAACAAGTTCAGCTCTCTCTGACAATACATCAAAACATTTTTGGACATTAGGACAAATTAGGCTCCCAAATCCACATGTGGGTGATAAAAGCCTATATCCCACTTTGATGTCCATGTATCTTTTTGATCAGTCCAAGAATTTATCCAGTTGTCACATTTATTTTACAGTAACTGCATGCTGAAACTGGAAGAACCTTGTAATTCCTCATCCCCTCCCACTGCACTCCCTTCCTCTCCCCCAGTGAGATTTGAGAATCAAGTAGCATGGAACAAACTGGATGATATCACCTGAAAAGCTACTTTTTTTTGCTCAGTTAGTTTTTCAACAGCAGTTATTTTTATTAAACTGGCTTTTTTGCTTGCAAGTACCTGAATAATGCCATGTCCTTGTGCAAATACTTCTATGTTTTCAGCTTTCACTGCTGTATTTTCTAAAGCTCTTCTGACAGAATGAACAGTGTAATGAACATTATTAGCTTTGAGTCCTGAAATCAAAAATAAGGGTGTTACTGGACACAACAAAAAATTCTAAACGGACAGCATTTTTATAAGAAGAAAAAGTATCTTATCTCTTTTAAATGATACATCTATGTTTAACATTGTAGCACTGTAGCATTACCTGACAATACTAATGCAATGCCTCCACATGCATTGGGAGAAGACATGGATGTGCCATTCATGAGTTGTGTTCCTCGCAGAGTCCAGTTTGGAACAGAAGCAATAGCACCTCCTGGGGCACTGATACTTACTCCAAGGGCTCCATCAGTGCTAGTATTAAAAAACAGTGATTAAAATACCAACTTTTTTTTTTTGCACACTTTAAGATAAAGTTGTCAGTACATTGAAAAAAACAGTTTGCTTTAGAGAATATTCACTACATTTTACTTCACTAAATCCATTAACCCATTAAACCCAACAAGAAGCATGCCACCAAATAACAATTTAAAATGTCATGTCAATCATCAGCTGTGCCTGTTTTACAGCGAGAGGTTTCTAAATTTTCACTTCTTCATTATTCTCCACCAGGCTTCAGTTTAGCCAGCAGAATACTTTCTGGGATTTGAATTACAGAATGCACACAAACCAACCAATTAAACACTTCAATAAATCAATTAGTATTCCACATAGCCTATTCAATGGTTATTACTTCTAAAGAAAAATAGTAAAACGGGAGGAAGGCTAGAGAAGATCCAAAACCTAGACTTCTAACTCTGGATTGTTGACAGTTCACTACCAGGTCAAGTTTTGAATTACAAGCCTGAGACAAGAAGGCAAAGGGAAAACACATAAAAAGTAATGTCAAGAGGTAGGTCAGGATCAGCTGACCCCTAAATCTCACTCTTTTTTCATAAGCATATTTAAGAACAGAGCAACTGTGTGCCTATGGCATAGTTAAGAGTAGCATCTAATTTTCAACTCTATGAGCCAGATATGCTCCATCTTTCTTGCTCTGGATAAGGACAGCCCTGTGCCTGAGCTATTAAGTTCTGTGGAGAGGCAGGGTATTTCAGGGTACTTATACCCCACACTAATAGCTTCATATATCTAAAATCAGAATATTCCAAGTACGATACCACAATGGATGTTTGGACATATTTTATGACAGCCATATACAAACCCATAAAAAGGTTCTGCATCCCAACACCTCTGGACAAGCAGTGCACAGCACATCTGCCTGAAAACTTCTACTGCTTACTGGGACAGACTGATCCCTACATCAAGACTGCTCTAGCAAATTTCAGGAACTCTCCAGTCATCTGCATATTTCACTCAAAACAAGGAGAATCCTCCTTTGGCCACACTTGGCCTTTCAGCTGATTATTTTACAGGGCACAGCAACAAAGCACACAAAAACTGATCTACATACATGTGTGTGTACACATCTATCAAAATTAATTACAAATTGATCTCCCTTTCTCAGCTGAAACCAGAGAGCACATTTCTCTTTTCCCTACACAAAACATGACAATTCTTCATAAAAAGATTCTTGAAACAATATACTTGCCTGTAAATATACAAGCACCATAACAGCTGGAGAACAATTCTGAAGTCTACACAAAGGCAAGAACTCAAGAAGAGATGCTACTATTTTTTTGTTTGTCTATTGCATTACTATGAGGCTTCTGAGACAAAAATTGGAATTTACATTGCCCTTAAAATTTCTTGTACAGATGTCTCAGAAGATTTTCTGTAGTGTAAGGTAGAAAGCAATTTTTTCTGCCTACTGACACCTCTACTGGACTCAAACAAAGCCCTTAAGTTGTGCCATCACAGCAGTGTCACTGAAGCCAGAGGTAACACCATGCAGTAACAGTATTTATTTTAATCTTCATCACTTACAGCACATTTAACTTCACCACACTAACTTAATGAAATAAATGCTATAGAAAAAAGTAAAATAAAAAAGAACCAAACAAATTTCCTAACAATCTTTCAGTAACTTTTATTATCTTTGAATAGATCTGCAACCAAATACTTTCCTGAAAGATACAGGCTATGCTGAGGCAGTTCCATGCTATTCCTTCTCCCCCAGGAGTTCTAGAGCTGAACATACAAAGGTGTTGCCAGAAGAGCAGGCTAGTTATGCTCTTTCCATAGGAAAGAAATACTTTTATTTTGGTATTAGTCACCAATTTTAGATTTTGAGTTGTATCATCTGAACCCCAAAGTAATAAATTTATTCTTGGAATATAACCTACCTAGGCCCTCTGGATGACCAAGTGTATTGATTTGCTGGCAGTTTTTCTCTCAAAGAGTATTCAGCAACCATCATGTCAGGTGACACGTAGGCACCAACACCTGTAAAAAACATTCAAGCATTTTAGATGTAATATGAAATTTTATTAAAAACTAAAGTAAAATACTTCTCTGGTTTAAATTCTTTATGAAAAGAATCCTTGCTTGACATTTAAAATGGAAACACACATTTTTCATCTCATTAAATCCACATATTTTTGCAAGGCAAGTATAAAGCATCATGCTATGCAGTAAAAATGCTGATAGGCAAACTGTATAATAGTAATAGATCATACAAACTTCCAAGTTTCACTCTTATTCAGCTGGAATATAACTTTCTACATTCTTTCAAAACAGGTAACTTGCACATGTCTTCTCTCTCTCCTGCACCTTCCTCTTTTTGCACTGCTCTGCCACAAAATACAACAACTGCACATCAGAGCAATCTATGTGAAATAGTTCATGTTCAGCGGCCCCAGCTACACTCCCCGGAGCAAATGGCCACATGCACACATCTCAAACATCACAGGAGACAGTCCTTACTGGATATCAGCTCCAAGTGCACTGAGTATGTAAAGGACTACATCAAAGCCTGATAAAGCATCATTAGTACAAGAGAATGCCAAGCATGCACATTGCAACGATGTCATCTACCTACTCAAAATGGTAACATTCACTTTGTTTACATCACAAGCACTACCAGGGTGGTACAAAACTAATATACCAAGCTGACAAATTTGGCAAGGCCCATTTCTGTGTGAACTAAGCCAACCTATCAGCTGTATTTTGCTTTACCCTCAAAAAACAAAAACTCTATCTGATTCACTCCAGATGGAGGACAGAAAAAAACTACTTGGCATGCAGAGTGAATAATCATGCAGTCTCTAGAATGATACAACTAAGTTGAATTGATAGAGTAGATGCAGTGTAAGAGCAAAGCCAATGCAGACCTGAAAAGAGCTTGTTAGTTCCAGTTCCAACCCCCAGTCTCAGTAGTGAATTAATAGCAGATGAACTTTCAGAAAGTAATCAGCATTAATTCTACTAGCTGCCCTGGAATAGCAGCTCTACAGCTTTCAAGGCTCCATGCTAGTCTCCTTACACACTGGTTTCCTTGCATAAGAATTCTGAGACTTAAAAAGCATCTTGTGTAATGCACTAGTAAGACAATAAAGGATTTATACAAAAATTAAAACTAAGAAAGTTACCCCTGAATTCTTATAACCCAATCTTTCAATAAAATATTAAAATCATAGATTAGCCCATCAGAAAAAGAATTTTAATGACGGTAATAGACTTGCACAGCAGTGGCACTGCAGCTGGAAAAATCCCTCCCCTATAAGGGCTTGTCTAGATCCTGACAGGGGATTATTTTCTATCCAAATTAAAAAGATCTCTTTCACTAAAAATAGAAATCAGAGTATCTGATAAAGACTGATGATCCAAAACTGTAGTTCTGACAATTCAAAATGCATACTTTCCAGAAGACTAATTAGAATCCAACTTCGAATCATATTTTCATAAGTTGCATTTACCAGCAGCTATTGGTTGGAACAAAGTGGTGTGCTTAGACAGTTACAGTTACAAAAGTAATCCTGAAATATTCAAATAAGTCAGACCAAAGATTTCTTTTGCAAATTTTATACAAAGCCACATTAAATCAAGACCATTTGCCTCCTACCTCTTTTCTTCATAAGGTCTTGAACGGTAAGAAGATAACAATCTAAATTTGTACACCTAAGCACAGAGCAAGTGCCTCTCTCAGAATTAACCTAGTAGCCCAGCAGGCAATTTTTTAGATTTAGTTCAGCAATCAAACACGTAACAGAAGTACAAAGTTTGAAAAGGCAGGAGTTGAACACTATAAAAATTTTTTCTAAATGAATTATTTACCTATTACACTAGATGTAGTTCCACCAGGACATCCAACTGTAGAAAGGCAAGGACCATTATTTCCAGCACTTGAAACATAGATTACATTGTGTTTCCACACTGCTTCATTAATCACTTCACAAATTCTCCTGAAGTAAGAGAAAGAAATGAATCATTTACTCAACAATATCGCTTTGTTTCACAGGACAAAGCTCCCATTTCTAGTACAACCTCTGACCATTCACCAAACAAGGAATATTATGCAGCCTGCTTCCCACACCTAGCAGAGGTGGTTCCAGCACAGAAGCTGACCACAAAAATATCTTCTGGTTTTAAAAAGGAGGGATGACTATGTAGTGATCGTAGGTCTTCAAAAAACACCCCACACATCATGTGCTGTTGCAACTATAGAAGTTCTTTATTATGCTAAAAAACTAAAACACATTTATGTTTTATATATTTGTGTACATATTATAAATTGAAAACTTTTTAATGGGTTTACTTCTTTCAAAGTCAGTTTAAAATTTATACTGTAGAGTTTCTAATATATGAATCATATGGGCCTGGATGATTCACTCTTGGGCACTAGTTGACTTACAGAAAGCTCAACAAATACAATTCCACCTCTGTGAAATTAAAATACTTTAACCACAGTACTACTCACCCAGAATTTGGCCAGTGTGTTGCTTCTCCATAGCTGTAGTTGACAAGATCACATTTGTATTTTATTGTTTCTATCATCTGAAAAAGTAAAAATGGAAGTCAAAATATGTGCTACTCAAAGAATGTAGGTTACTTCAGGAATGACAGAAAACATCGCTTAAATTAATTTGCTACATATCTAAGAAAGATAAATTTCTTCAATCTAGAAAATAATTTACTGCAGCCAATTAAATGCTATTTTCTCAAAGAACAAAGAAAATAAGAAAGAACACTATTCCCTGAAAATCCTTATTCATATTCCCAGCTATAAATTAAGACATTACCCTAAGAGAAAACTGCAGACAGCATCAGTATTGTCTAATAACATAAAATTCTCCTTTTCTGTGCAGTTTGGTTGAACTCCAAAAAGCTGTAAAAACACTATTGTTCATGTTGCTACATCAAAATATACTATGGACCACAAATACAGCTTTCTATTTTCAGATCCTTTTCCTGTGCAAAATTTTTCCTTATCAACTCACTATACAGAAAAGCTCTTGGGGTCTTTCATCATTAAAAGGAATGATATTTTTCTTCACTCTTAAGAAAAAGAGTGACCACAAATACACCACCATAGGAGATATTCGTCTGTATTCTAGATTTGTATGTCTTCTATAGTTATCTGAGTAACTATAAAAGATACACTGAAAACACAAAACTTTAAGTAAGCATGCAAGTAACTTCTCTCACGCATCAAGCTAGTCACACACTGCAAGTCAGTTAGCCTGGAGAAACTCTAAGTGCTCTATGCAACAGAAGCCTTGTTTTATATTAAAACACTAGTCTTACAATATGCTTTAAAATACATTCTGGTTGTTTTTAGGGGGGTTGTCTGTGTTATTTTTGCTTGAGGGCTTTTCATTTGTTGGGTTTTTTTTGGGATGGCTTGTTTGTTTTTTTATTTGTGGTATTTTTGGAAATACTGCAGAAACATAAAAACGAAGCCTATAAACAAGTAGGGCATAAAGTTTCATAATATTCTACACTTAAGTCACACTGCTGAGATTAATAATTTATTCAGTCAAATACCCACAGCTCTTATTAGACCAGTGCCAGTTTCCATTGTACTTAGTCTTGTATCACCAATCTTGATTGCAAGAATCTGAGCTCCAGGAGCCACACCATTCCGTTCTGGTTCTTCTGGAAAGTATCCAGCTGCAATACTAGCCACATGTGTTCCATGTGCTCCTGAGCAAACAAAAAGTATGTCTTTTTAGTGGACTTCATTTTTAAGAATTCAATATGCTACAGCTCAATTAATTTTCACTTATGGAGATGTAAGCACATAAATCCAGTCAGTGACCAGTCACCAGTGCTGCTGATACCAAAAGGGTGACAGTGTTCACCAGGACTCAGCAGTGGAGCTTCTGTTCAATATTTTTTTTGATGATCTAGACAAGGGGATTGAGAGCATCCTGTGTAGACAACAACAGGCTCTTGATAACAGGATCAGGAGTGCTGATCGGCTGGAGGACAGGAAGGCTCTACAAAGGGATCTGGACAGGCTGGATCAATAGGCTGAGGCCAATTGTATGAGGTTCAAGAAAGCAAAGAGTTTTTTAAGGAGAGAAAGGAGGCAGCAGGAAGAGAGGAACAAAGTATTACCTAAATTCCACTAACAAAAGTTACTTCAAAGGCTCAACACTTCCCACTCAAAGTTATGAATATTACACCTGAGACAACTCAGGCATCAGGGATTAAGAACAGAAAACAGAATTACACAGAAACATAGAAAGGAACATCTCAAAAGAAGTTACCATCTACTTAGAAACCTGAATTCCTTATGTAGCTTTACTAAGATGAGATAGTTTCATGAGGAATTAAGAGCATTTTTCAAAGCAAATACATCCATACCATTCCAACCACTCCATTTTCTTCCAAAACAAACCATGATTATTTAAAGAATACTCTAAAACAGGTTCATAGTGGTTGGAACTACAGCTATAGTGACACCTGATGTAACAAAAAAAAGTTTGTATAAACCTAAATTAAGGATCAATACCCATTTTGTTCATGGATATTATATTTAAGATTCTTAAAGTATGTAAGTACAAGAGAGAGCAACTAAAAATACATCAATCTATACTTAACAAACAAAACAAAAATTTTTTGAAAGAAGGTTCTCTTCAGTTTAGGCTTTAAGATGCATGAACATCCTAAAGAGTAGCTAAGTATGCATGTTCTATGTATACATGCTTATGTACATAAAGTTGACAATATTTCATACAAAAATGCAAGCAAGTTTGGTAATGAGCTGTCATTATAGATTGAGTTCAGGAAATATGAGCATTGATCTTAAAAGTCACAGTAAGAAATGCTGTACTACGACAGTTGCTTCAAGCCATCCCAAGTATCAGCAACAGGACCCAACACAAATTACTGCTTCTCATGATACCTACTTAGCAGCAAAAAGTTCTTAAGATTACTCTCATTTACCTCCACTTGTCACAATGGAAAGGAGGTTTCCATCATCATATATATTCACAGAATAATTCAACATCTCAGAGGTTCCAAAAGATCCATATTCCTGAGCCTCTTTGTAGGTTCTCAGCACTGTACAGTTAGCTAAGTCACCACTCTCACTTGTATCTATGCAGGCTCTGTTGACAAAAACAAACAAAAACGCAATGTCCCAGCTAAAGAAGTAAACTTCTGGTTACCTGCACTCTTCAAGCTGAGCATAGTGCAAAGACTTCAAGAAGTTTGGTTCTGTGTTTATGGTATCTTTAAATAGTTCTTTAAGCAGCTGCTTTAAAACTTGGTTGTTTATACTTATGATTCGGAAACTAGGAAGTTTTCTAAATAAACGGATTTTCAAACATTAGTAAAATCAAATAAATCTGCATTTGAAAAGTAAGAGTATGAAAATTCATGCAAGTTAAAGGAAGAAACTTTACTAAAGGTAGATGTTCAGTGCTGATACACAAGTATTTGAAGTTTTACTATTTTGTATGATGCACATTATCAGTCAAGGCACGTGCCATGTTACATCCTGAAGTCTGTGCACAGATACCTGTTTTGGTTTTTTTTCATATCTCCAATGGATAGTCAAAACAGTTTTATTCTGCTTCAGAACAAAAATCTCAGAAGCATACATCATATCACACTGTCTTCAGTAAGACTTTATTCTACCCCAGCTTCATTTGGGACCAAATTTTGTCAAGAAACTCAAGTGATACAAAAGGATTATTCTACAGCAAAAAATACTTAAAACCTCTATAAAGAGGGCAGATATAAAAGGTAAGAAATCTTCGATGCAAGCTACTGTTTTATGTAAAAAACACGACATTTTAGACATGTTTAGTCATTTACCTCCAAGTCTCACCATCATACCACACTACACAATCATATACTGGGCCAGGATCACTGTATTTTTTCTCAAAAGAATTCAACAATTCCACTTGATTTTGAAGTTCCTCCTTTATTAGCTTATTTACCTAGTAAGGCGAACAAAATTCAGTTAGAGTATTTCCAAAATTATTACAAGATAGGTAATCCTACATTCTTTTCTAGTGCTATACATTTTTTCCATTACTTTCTAAGGAATGTTAGACTATCTAGGAGTCAAAAACATCTAAAAGTTCTACAAGTTCAATGGCTTTCAGCAGTGCACTATTTATTTTTGGTCTATTATGTACAACTACTTCAAATTTCTGTAAATGTAACATTTAAAGCCATTATTTTCTTAAAGATTGTTAAATGATAAAGTAGTATCTGAGGCATTTCTGGTACTTCATTGAAATAGTACACAGTTTACAAAATAAAGAATATGTTTAGAAAATTCCAACTTTGAACACAGCAAGGATGGTGACCTCAAAAAAGCGCACATTAATTTAAAAATAAAACTTACTGAAAATATCCAATAAATTTTTTGAAGTAATACCATTTTCATATTTGACATCAACTCTCAAAAATGAACAATACTAAGCAAACCAACCAACCACACATCTAAAGACTTCTAAAATTAATCAGAAGATACACTGGTAAGTTAACTGCCAAAATACTCACAAGTACCTTTCCTTCACTCATCTAATGAAACATTTTAATCCTGTCAACCAGTACTATATTGTTGCAAAAGAACAAGTTTATAAATTTAGAGTTAATGTAAACCTGTGAGGGAGAGCTATGAGCAGCATCAAATTCTTCTTGTTTCCTACAGGCCTCTGCTAGAGCCAGCCTGTGAACAGGATCCCAGAGCTTTTCCTTGCGCTCTTTCTGTAAAATAAAAGAGGATCTTCAATATATTAAAAAATATATCTCGAAGTATGAAGTCTATAAAGATAATTTGAAAATTCTGATTTGAGACAAGAGCTAAAAAAGTTCCATACGAGAGTATAAATAAGCATAAATTGCCACATAATTAAAAAAGGGGTATCAGTACTTTCTGTACTTTTCACATCAACGGACCACTGTGAGGAGGAGCACTAAGCCACATTCTGTTGTTCTGAAAAAATCACAGAAGAAATGGATCATATAAATGATAAAAATCAGAGAGAATAGTGCTCAAGTGCTGGTTAGCAGCCTAAGTATATATATATATATATATACCAAATCATATGCTGTGGTGTTCTAACAAAATTAAGAAACAGAAATGTAAAATATGAGTATATACCAGAAAGAAAATTCCTCCTTACCTGAATCCTCTCCTTAAGAGCTTTAGGATAGATATCATAACCATTTTTTATGCCAATGTGATATTTGCCTGAAGGATTTACCCAGTTTGCTGGAATCTACAAAAAAGTGTATTTAGAAATAGGTTAACTATTAATAGCATTTAAAAAACTCCACAAACAAAAAGCCCAATAACGTGTAAGAGGGCTTAGAAGAACAAACCTGCAAATACTGCCAATGTAATTCTGTGTCTCCATAACAGTAACTACTGCAGAGTTCCAACAACATAACATGGCATTTTCAAACCAGATCCCAAAAAAATCAGTATCAGTTCATGTGATACTGCCATTGAACATCTTTAGGCATTAGCTGCTCTGATAGTTTACTTCTAAAATATAAAACCCCAGGTTTACTGAATTTACTGGACAGAGGTCTAGGGAAATAATAGTACTACAAGTGAAACTTAACATGAGCGAGTAAGGTAGGAAGTCATGCCAAACATCTGACTATCTTATTTCACATCTTGATGCAATTTACATTCAGTGTCTCAGGATCCAGCCATTCCAGTAGCAACAGTAAAAGAGCAACAGATTCAGGCTTACAAACATCTTCTGCACAAAATTAAGAGGAAAGCTGACAGCATGGAGAGATCCAAAAATATGATGCCCCCATATCACATCATCAATCCAATCAGGAAATCAAGAACATGTTAGCAACATCAGTTCTGTGTACCCAAGACCTCTACTAGATTTCATGCCCTTTCTGAAAACCCTACATAATTTCTGTTCTATGCATAGTGAGAATTCAGTGAGTCTACATCTAGGTCCTCAATGATTTTTCAGTCTCTAAATCTATTCACCACAAACAGACTTAGCGTATGCAAATGCGGAAAATACTAGCACCTTTAAAGACACAACTGTATCCGATATTTTTAAAGCATATTTCCAAAGCTATTTCCAGTCAATTTCCAAAGCTACATCAGATAGTGTTTTAACAAATAATTAGATGATTATCAAGCCCCTCGGAAAGCCCTGTACATACCCTTATTCAGCTACAGAAAACATTAGAAATTAAGAGATACAAAAGTGTAAGAAACACTAAGCAATCTGCATGAAGAAGAGCAAATGCAGCATTAGGTTTGATGGTTTTGGTTGGGCTAGGGTCGTTTTTCTTCAAAGTAGCTGATATGGGGCTGTTTTGGATTTGTGCTGAACACTCTTAACTCAGGGATGTTTTAACTGTTGCTGGACAGTGCCTGCACAGAGTCAAGGCTTTTTCTATCTTCTAGAGTTTTTCTCTCGCCCATCCCAAACACTTAGGATGCCAAACAGTGAGCATGCTGCAGTTGCACAAGGATTTGGGAGGGGACACAGCTGGGACAACTGATCCCAACTGACCACAGGGATATTCCATACCATATGGCATAGTGGTCAGCATATAAAGCTGGGGAAAGAAGGAAGAAGGGGGTCAGAGTGCTGGCATTTATATTCAAGTCACCATTTGTGTGGAGTCCAGCTTTCCAAGATGGCTAAACACCTGCCTGCCCATGGGAAGCGGTGAACGGATCCCTTGCTTTCCTTTGCTTGTGTGCAAGGTTTTTGTTTTACCTGTTAAACTGTCTTTATCTCCACGTATAAGTTTTCTCAGTTTCACCCTTCTGATTCTCTTCTCCCCATATTGCCAGGGGAAGGCTGAGTGAGAAGCTCTATGTGCTTAGCTACCAGCTGGGTTTAAACCACAACATCTGGTTAAAAGGAAGTAAGTTCTGTAAAAACCAAAACAGGTGCTAAATTTGCTGTTAAGCAAAGAAGATGATGTCCAGTGGTGTCTCTGTACCACCAAATACTCACCTTTAAAGCTCTTCCAGAAAGACCAGTAATTTCTCCATCTTTAGGCTCTGCAATGGTACATGTAGTTACATCACCACTGCCTGTAGTGTCAATTATATCAATTATCTTCGGTTTCCCATCAGTTGTAATCTGAAAATATGAGCATAGAAAAATTGAAAATGTACTTGATGACCCTATAACACACAAAGCAGGAAAGTTTTGTTTTTAAAAATATCAAGTAGCTTTCTTGGACAGCCAGCCTTTAACTGAAGGACATAAAACCAACTTGAACTCAAGATAAATTTTCAAAGAACTAGGATCAACATGTTCATCTTTTTGGTTCATACAAATCCACTTACTTCTAATAAGGATTTAGAGGAGAAGCAAGTAAAAACACTGTATCAACAAAGCGCAGGCAGCCTTAATTTAAAACCAAGCCTAAATTTGCAAAAAACATATTTGCAAGAACTACTATTTATTTTCACATTATTTTCCGTGTTGTTTATGACCTCTCATTCTGGAGAAATTTTATAGCAAGTAAGAAAATGAAAGGTACTGAAGTACAAGCTCTCACAAGCTGGAGTCTCTTAACTGAGCTTAAAAGGAACACAAGTTACTATTACCTTGTTTTTCCTGTTTCAAAGATTCTGGTTTGCATTTTAATCCACTTGAAGTGTTAGTAGCTATGGTTATATACACCTAATACTTCAAGGAGTGTTGGAAAACGTTTATAGCAGCCTCCCAGGACCTAAAGAGGGCCTATAAGAAACCTGCAAGCAACTTTTTACATGGCACAGGCAGTGATGGGACAAGGAAGAAAGGAAGAATGACTTTAAACTAAAGGAGACTATTGGACTAGTCATAAGGAAGAAATTTTTCACTGTGAGAACAGTGGAACACTGGAACAGGTTGCCCAGAGAGGTGGTGGATGTCCCATCCCTGGAAACATTCAAGGTCAGATTGAATGGGGTTCTGAGCAATTTGATCTAGCTGAAGATGTCTCTGCTCCTTGCAGGGAGGTTGGACAAGATAGCCTTTCAAGGTTCCTTACAACCCAAACCATTCCATGATTCCATGAATTGCTCATATATAGGTATTTTTACAGTTCTATATCAAAGACTGATTAAAAAAACCCAACAAAACCAAACAAAAATCAATCATCTTCCTAGTATCTCCTATACATAAACTACACTGAAAAAAGCTTCATATTCAGAAAAGCAGCAACATTTGTTGTTTTCTGCCATTAAAATATATGGTATTTTTGCCTTTATTCTCTATCAATAATTTTGATGTTAGATATAATATATTAAAGGTTGTTTTGTTCCAAAAATGCTCTGGAATTGTGAATTCAGCTACTGGAAGCTACCGACACATTCAAACTGTTTAATCAAAGTAACTCTGATGCTGCCAAAAGGATAAGAGTCAGGTTCTTATCACATCTCAGCAAACAAGGATAGCTACTTCCATGGTATCAAATTCTCACGGCTTAAAAAAACCAAAAAACAAACTAAAACCCAACCAAAACCCATACAAAGCAAAAAACAACCTCCTAAAAACGCAGCAACAAAAAACCAACCCAGACAGGTAACAAGCAACACTCCCAATGAAAACAGGCTTAAACAGATTAAAAAAATAAAAATAATAAACTCCAAATATTCCAAACCCATAGCAACCATAAAAACAGCACCAGTTTCATCTCCCAGAAGGTAACAAATACTGCTTTTGAATAAGCTTGCTAGGGAAAAACTTTCATGACAGGAACCAACACCACTCTGTTCACAGAAATTCAAGTTCACTGAAGAAAATCTTTAGAGCATCTTAACCTGGTAAAACATTGACTGAATGACAGTTACACAGTAGTGAAAATTTACCTGGGGAACAGTATGTAGGCACTAAACCATATACTTTGTAAGCGTTGTAATTAATGTTCTAATGTTGGCCACAATTCACACAAAAGTAAAGAGCTACTCCAGTACTAAAGTGACTACAAGCCAAACCTGAGATTAACAGCACTGGACATTTTTCAATATGCCTGTACTCAAAGTCAACTATCCAGTGAGCAAAGTACAAGAAAACAAGAATGAAAATGTAATCCAAGGTGACTTGTTTGAAGAAGGAAAGTTATACAGCAACAGGTGGCCAGAACACAGATTTATGCTGCAGCAAGGTTGGGTAGTTTTAGAAGTTGTTTGCTAGCCCGAAAGACAAGGTGCAACTCCTACACTCTATGGCACTTTGCCTCTTAGCTGAAACCAAGCAGGCCCACACACGCATGTGAGTTTGTACTGTCAGAACCAACAAATCGGAGTCTTTCAGTCAGACACAAGAAACCGAGAGTTTCAGCTGGTCTAAGGTTCAATTCCTAACAGCAGCAATCCAGACAGGTTCACGGTAACTGAGTGCAAGTAACCGATACGGTGGCTCCTGCTGCCATGAACTGCTCTTCGGCACACTGCCCACCAGCAGCAATGCCAGAGTGAAACTCAAGAGTTCAGCTCAGTTTTCTTCTGCAAATCTTGCAATTCCGAGTTTAAAATTATAATAAAAAATAATCAAGTGACCTTGGCCAATTCCTTTATGTGAAGAGTCCTGAAGTAATTAAATTATTACAGATAGAAGATATTGGTTTTTTATTTTAATGCAAAAGGTACTAAAATGTAAGTTTTATACAAATAAAAATATTTTATACTGTATTTAGGAAAAAAAATCCCCAATCTGGCCTTAATAATCATGGCTTCCCTATAGGCATTGGAAAAACTAATTTGTAGTTTAAAACTGGAAACTACTTTGTTGTTTATGTATTTCTGCTTGAAGTTTGAAAATCCTGCTTACATGTCAGTTCCGACTTTGTAAAGCAGATAAATTAGTAAACTGAGAACGCTAAAATTAATCTATGTGCACAATACTGGCAACTGATTGGCTATAACAGAAGTAGAGGAGCACCAGTATCTATGACAATCACAACAGAAAAGGGAAAGCCAGATGCATTTTAGCATGTTTTTGTTAGCCCATACAATCACTGACTCCAACTGACAGCTACTGCAGCCACAGGAGATGAACAAGTTCTTCAGCACTTTGGTCATGGGACAGCTGATCATCGTCATCACAAATAAAATAATTTCCAAGCATTTTTTTTAACTAAGTGCTGAAAAGCCAAAACCAAACTAGCTGCTACTGCTAAAATGCTGTCACATAAAAGTAGCTAGTAAATAGTCATTCCAAATGCCACTTCACAAAATACATAAATTTGCAAGAAGCAAAATGAACTGACTTATCTATTATGAAACATAAGAAGCCAATAGGAACAGAGAAAGGACAGGGTGGGGCTGAGCAAAGACTATACACATACAACCACAACACTCCATTAAACGCACCTAAAATTTCATCAGTCACTGTGCCTTAATGAAGAATTACAAACCATGACTTGGCAGACAGTAGGAAATACATTCTACCAAGAGGACAGAAAGGGAAAAAAAATCACATGAAAGAAGCAGACAAACCAAACTTTACAGTTGGTGTCAACTGGTGGAAAAGCAATGGAAGAGGAGGTGAAAGGAATTCCCTAGAGGGCACTGGCTACAAAAGATTCATAAAGAAAAGAAAAGTAAGTACAAGCTAGATTAATGTTTTACGTGTCAAAGAAAGCCAACCAACAGGCAACAGATCTAAAAAGGTTTGTTAAGCTTAACTACTATTCTCTCCATAGCAGCAAGCATCCAGGGAGGTATTTCACTGTTAAACTCTGTCCCCAAATCTTTCTGCCCCTGGAAAAAGGAACAAACAGTGCTATCGATATTTACAAACCCAGTCACAGAATCAATAAGCAAAGGAACCCTACCCAGGAATGAAATACTACGAAGCAGTAAAAAAATTAACTGTTTTGTTTTGACTAAGAACTCCACTATATTTGAAACAGGGTAGCTCATTTCAGCCTATAATAAATATTGTCATTAACCAGAACTTAAAGCTGTAATACCTATTAACTTTGCTATAGATAAAGTGTCCTTTTCCCTCTAAGCAACTGATTGAACTCTTACAGATCTAACTCTATGCCAGGTCAGGAACTGACAAGATTGACAATAAGAAAAAACAGCAGCAGGAAAGACAGGGGTGTAAAAAAAAAAATTCCAAAAATTGTCTCAATGTTAGAAACTACTTCTTCCAGTACAGCTATGCTGTGTCACTGCCTGTGCCCAGGACACTGATTCATGGCATGGAGGCAAAATGTAAACTGGCAAATACTCCAGAGAGTGAGGACATTCCCTTGTTGCAGAAACATCTACAAAGCTATTCTAGACTGGGTGCTGCCTATGCCTCCTTTATAACTCCCTGCGCAGTAAGTCTCCTCAGGCTTTAGCTTAGCAAGCCCCTTAAGCCAGGTCCGTTGAGTGGGCAGTGTGGAAAGACCACACAGCTTCTTCACATGTTTTTCTAATAATCCTGCAAACCTACTCTCTCTCACCCACTGCAACATGAATTCCACATCCCACCCTCCAAATCTTTTACTTCTTTTACAAATCTTTTACTGCACTACCTGAAATATTATCCTGTGTATGAAAACTGATATGGTCAACAGGGAGATCATGCTGCTTCATAAATACACCGTATATGCCTTGGGTTACCTATATCAGAACAAAGCTTCCCACTACTGCCAATAAATTGAAATTGGGATTTTGTTGTTGTTGTTGACCACTACTCATTCATAACCTCTAGAAACCTAGAGGTTTTTGCTTTTATATATGAAACTTCAGAACCATGCACATAATTCAATTTATATTCGCATCTTCTAAGTTTTCTTCCATTACTTTCTGCTCTGCCCATGGTATAAACACACTTTCCTTCAGGCTAGCTTTCACTAAGCTTTCCAATTACTCTTCCACTTCCCCACAATTTCTTGCCAAAAGCACTAGCTTCATTTCCGCTTAAATCAGTCAAAGTTACAGCCGTCCACTCCTTCCTTCCACCCAACTTGTCCTCTTACCTCACCCTCTAGTTTAACTGAATCCCATTAGGAGTCATTTCAGAACACGGAAGTAACGATCTGCTAGGGTCAGGCCCCTGAATGAGGTCACTTAAGAGTTAACTCTACACCAAAGAAAGGGCAGAAACCAACACAAACGCTGCTTAGTCAAAACAAAACAAAGGATTCATCGTCCAAGTGGATTGCATACAACTCCGAATCATTCTTCCACGGACTCTTCTGCCATCACTCAGAAGAAATATGTTGACAAGAAATCAAAGGCAGCAGTGATACAAAAGGCCACATACAAACTTACAAGATATAGAAATGTTAAGAAACAAGGGTTAAAAGAAATAAGCGCTGAGAATGCCAAACTGACATCACACACAGAAATTTACAAAACCGACAAGGAGACACAAAGTTGGCAGATCAAAAAAAAAAGCTGGCAGAATCAAATTTGAGACAGAGTGTAACTGCAATAAAACGCACGAGAAACAAAAAGAGAAAGATGGGTATGCAAATTGTGCCAGTAATACACTTTTCATGTAAAAGACCTAGGCGGCTGTGCGTAGCCTCGAGCTACCTACTGCAGAAGTAACGCTAAGGTTTAACAAAAACACAAAGCGTTCTTTTATAATGAGCTCTCCGTGAGAGAAGGCAGCCCAAGAGACTTAAGTGCCGTAACACGCCCGTGGACGGCTTACGAGGAGGATCCTCACACAGCACCCGGAGAGACCGGTGCGGAGCCCCTGGCTACGGCATCTGCCCGCCCTCCTCACCCGAGCCCCCGCTCACGCGTGCTGGGCGGGAACCGTGAGCGAACACACAGCCACGAGTCCCCGCGACAGGGACAGTCCCCGGGACAGCCCTCTGGGGCCTCCCCTGCTCTCGCCGCCGCTGCCTCGGGCCGCCCGAGTGACATGGCCGCCCCCGTACTCGTCCCCGTCCTCCCGGGGTCGGTCCGGCGGGACCTGGCAACTCCTCGCGGGCCGCGGCCGTGACCCAGGGCCGCCGCCGCCGCCCCGCTCTACCTGCATGCCCGGCGCCCCGGGGTCCACGCCGGTGTCCAGCACGGCCAGCAGCACCCCCCGCCCGTCGAAGTCGGGGAAGCGGGCAAGGAAGGCGGCGGCACCGGTCTCCTTCTTGGGCAGGAGCCCGTGGAACGGGAACGGCTCCTCGGCGGCGGCCGCCATGGCGCGAGACCGGGGCGCGGGGCTGGCGGGGCAGGGGGGACAGGCTGCGAGAGGCCACGGCAGGGCGGCGCATGCGCGGTGCCGCCCCACCGGCCCGCGGGGACGCGCACCCCCTGGCGGCCCGCAGCGCGAGCAGCACCGGGGCTAAACTGACCAATAGGACGGCGCGGCGGGCGGGGCCGGCTGTGGAGGCAGCCAATCACGGGAGGGAAGTGTTCCACGCGCCGGGGCCGTGGCGGCCACGTACGGCGGCGGCGGGAGCCGAGGGCACCTTCCTGTGCCGCTCCCGCGGGCGGCGCCGCTGCGGCCTCCGCGGGGCAGGATCCGCCCTGCCCCGGCCCCGGCCCCGGGCTCCCGGCCGGCCGCGGGCTGCGACCTCGGGCTCTGTCCGCGGCAGTGCGCCGTGCGCGGGGTTCCCGAATCGAAAACGGAATCGCTTAGGTTGGAAAAGGCTGCTGAGATGGTCAAGTCCGAGCTATGACCGAACGTCAGCATGTCAGCCAAACTATGGCACTGAGTGCCAAGTCCAGCCTTTCCTTAAACACCTCCAGGGATGGTGACTCCACCATCTCGCTGGGCAGCCTATTCCAATATCTAATCACGCTTTCTGTGACGGATTTGTCCCTGGTGTCCAAACTGAACCTCCTCTGGCACACGTCTTGAGGCCATTTCCTCTCAGGCAGTCGCTCCAGGGAGAGGAGGCCGATCCCCACCTCGCTGCGCCCTCCTGTCAGGTGGTTGTAGCGAGCAGTAAGGTCACCTCTGAGCCTCCTTTACTCAAATAAACGATGTGCAAACATTTACTTAGTGATTTTTTTTTTCTCCTTCTGCTGATTCATTGTTTTGGATAAATAGGTCCCAGTGGAACTGTTTAGCAAAGAGCAGGAAAAAAACCTCAAAACCAAAAACCAACTAACCAAAAAACCTAAACAAACAAATCCCCAATCAGGTAAAAACAAACAAACAAAAAAAGCCCCAAGGAAACCCACAAAATACCCTAACAGAATAAATAAGACCCCCCCAGCAACAACAACAATAAACAAACCCAAAAGATTACCTAAAGGGGGAAAAAAACTAAAACCAATCCAAACCAAAAAGACTACCTAAAGGCTATAGGGAGCTCAAAACAAGTTTTGATGAAGTTGTTAAGGGAAAAATCTCAACTTTGAGCAGAAGTCAGCTGTTTCAAAGGTATTTTTCTAGCTTTCAGGCTTACTTGCAAAAGAACCTGAACTATGGAGTACCAGAAAATGTACACACAGAATGTCTTTTGGAAAGATGCCTTCTTTGTAGCATCTGACGTGTGTCTCTTCAGCTATTTTAGCTGGTAATAAGTATAAACCTGGTTGATTTCTGGGGGATCACTTTGCTTTCTTCAGGCAAGTTTCTGTTTAGAGTCATCTTGGCAGACAAAGGTGTTTGTGAATTAACATATTCGCTGTAAGGCAATGGGGATTTTGACTTCTGAGAGTTTTTCTCTTTGTGTAGTTTTTGTTTCACAGGTCTAATTAAATTATTATGGAATGTTTTTCAGACATCAATCTTCATTGAAATGGAGTTGACATTTGTTCTTCTCTAGAAGAAGTGAGAGAGTATTGCTAGCAAATAGGGGTACTTCATTTATTTTTCCCATTTTGTCAGCTACCATCAGCATTGTCTTCCACTTCACTAATGGTTTTAGAGATCCACGTGATTTTTATGCAAGTACTAAAATAAACCTGAAGAGCACTGCCTTAAAAATACGTAGTATTAAAAAAAAAAGTGAAAGTTGTGCGCTATGAACGTAGTGTGTAACTCAATCTGCTCCCCACTTTGGTTTTCAATCATAAATCAAAATTTGACATTTTGATGTCTAGATGCCATGTGTTTAACTTTCTTAGAATGTTGATGGTGTCTGACTGCCATAATCAGATTTTTTTTTAACTACATAAAACTTTGAGTGATTTTACCACAGTGAAGAGAATTATTCTGACAGGATGATTGTTCACTTGTTTAATACCTAATTCACTGCCCATTTGAGTTTAGCTTTCCTTCTGTTTATCATTGCTAGTGCATCTCAATGGGAGAAGCTTGTATTTCTGGCAGCATGTTGACATGAACAGAAGTCTCATATGTTCTATTCCTAGTATACTTTGAAACATTAAACTACAACAAATTCTCAAAATATTTCACATCCCCTTCAATGAAAAAGCTGTATTTTATAATTTGGAGACATTTATTACTAGCCTTGAGAATTTCTTCCCTGTTCCGTTGCCTTGGTCTCAAAGTTATACCACAAACAACTCATCTAATTAGCAGGTACTTATTGTTCAGGTAATTATATGCACTGCCAAGTAGCAGGGCAGGTTCTGCAGGAAAACCCAGGATTTGAGGAAGGTGTGCCAATCAACTTTTAACAGACTTGAAACTGATACCATGAAAAGAAAAAACTTAATTTCAGTGATAATCTTCAAAATGCAGCTATTTTGTTAATTGTATGATTACAACTCTAGTGTTAGAATGTGATCTTAAGGCTAAAGTTGTGCATCTTACTGAGACTCTGCAGATCCTGAGCATACTGAGAATTTTGGAATTTTAAACTTGATCCTGCGCTTTTCAGGTTTCTTATGTTTAATGTGCTAGGTTAACAGTTGGACTAACAATCCCAAGTCCTCCACTAAAACATGACTTTAAGCACCACGTCTACATCTATTCAAAAACTTCCAGGGATGGTGACTCAACCACTTCCATCATGGGCAGATGTTCTCCAAACAGAGAAAAGGAAACAGCTACCAACCTATTCCAGACGGGGAAAAACTTTTTATCAGGACCTGTAGCAGTAGGGCAACTAAAAGAGGGTAGATTCAGATAAGATATTAGGAAAAGTTTGTTTTACAGTGAGAGTGGGGAAACACTTGTAACATTTGTAACAGCTTGCCCACAAGAGGTGGTGGATGCCCCATTCCTGGAAACTGAAGGTTGGATTGGATGGGGCTCTGAGAAATCTGATCTAGTTGAAGATGTCCCTGCTCATTGCAGAGAGATTGCAGAGATGGCCTTTCAAGGTCCCTTCCAACCCAAAGCATTCTATGATTCTACGAACATCTGGCCAGTGACCCAGACTTGCATGGGCACATGATGCTCCACACAGATTCTGCTCTGAATACTCCCAGTATGGATGTGTTTCTAGGTCTACATCTGAGACCTGGCAAAGCTGTTCCAGTCTTGACAGCCCTGAGTGATTCCTCATATTGCTCACGTGTCAGGCCTGTCAGGATGTGGAGCAGGCCAGGGATCACCTTTGATTTCATGTACAGCCTAATGCACTGTGGATGAGAAGGCTGAGGATGCCTGCTGCATCTTCTGCCTGATGTTACGTCCAGAAGTCCCATTCTGACCTTCATATCTCTCTTCTCTCTAAGCATGCACCTTTCTGCAAACGAAGTGCTCTAGCTGCTGCAGGGTTCTGAGTCAGGCAATTCTGTTTTGCATGGAAACATCCCAAAGTGAGCCTGAAACAACATGACCTAATATATTTCTAGTACAGGCATTGACATGAATGTAGAAGTACTGGGCTGTTTGTTCTTTCCCTAATTAATGTAAAATTATTCTATTCAAAATATCAATTGGAGTTGTGCACGAACTCTTTAAATTTCAGTTGCAGCAATTACCTTAGTCACTATGTTTCAGATTTCACCCACTCCTTCTTTCAACCCTCTCTGAGTTACAACATGTGGAGAGGAGGAATCATCCTACCAGTTAGACCATGAGAGGATCTGTTTGATCAAATTGTGTTAGGCAAGGCAGGCACTTCAGTGTTCGGAGCGAGGTCATTAATTACCAAGGTGCTCAGTAGAGACTCCTCCTTATTCCCCCTTTATCAGAGATGTCTGCCTTCAGGGTATAATAGGAATAGATGATCCTTGAATGAGGTGGATGTCAAGATGTGACTTAATTCTTGCCATTGCTTTCTGTCTCCCTTCCTTTCCCATTGGCTCTTGTTATTGCTGTGTAAGCTTAAAACAACACAAATCCTCCAGAAGAAGCTGTTTCCCAGTTCCTTCCCAGCCTGATCCTTGGCAATTCACTCTCATTCTTCTGCTTCCCCAGTCACTTGTGCTGTTGTGGCTTCATGATGGAACTGATGAAGGAATAAATCTGGCTGAAAACTATCCCACATAAGCAGTTGGGAGCTCGTACCTGAGACAAGCTCCTGTATCACCTCTTCCATGCTTACGCTGGTGCAGAGTAGAGATGATCCAGCACAGTACTCCTCAGTTAAACACACCATAGGACTAAGGAATGACATGAGGGAACTTGGCCACTGCACACTCTGTCGGGGAAACTGGGTTTACAGGATTTTGGTTTTTGGTTTTTGTTTTGTTTGGATTTTTGTTTCTTTGTTTTTATTTGTGGGGTTTTTTTTTGTTTTTAAACCAGGTCCTGTACTGAGCCTTCTGCAAAGTGTCTGCATAGCTATGAGCCTGTGTAATATTTTTTGTGTGTTATATTTAATAAAGATTTTCAGAGAAGGCCCTGTTCCAGTTCTTTTTCCCATGTTTACTACCAAACAGTTCAGCATGGACAAGGGTATCAAATCTGTAGAGTAAACCTTTCGATATTCTTTATTCACAGAGAGAAAAACATTTACTCATCTTTTAGATTTGATATTTAATCTTCCTTAATGGACAATGTATCTTCAGCTTTGTCTTCAGGAAATTATTTACTTGGTTGGGTCAATTTGCCATGTCATTCTGTTGATAAATATAAAATAAAAAGATCATTGCATACATATAAAGTTATGAGGTCATTAGTGAACAACAGCTGGCATTATTCTCCAACATAATCATATTTCAAATAAGTCTATCAGAGTTACCAGAATGAATTCTTATTGTTCTCTGTCACAGACTCTTGTGGCCTAGCTAATGTCTTTAGTATGTGTTTTCATTTACAGACTTGTTTAAAATTGTCCGAAATTATATCCATATGGAGAGGATATAATAAGAGTATATAATAATAAGGATAAGTTCATATATTGCTTTAAACACTTTCTCAATAATGCTGCTCAAAGAAATTATTAGTCCTGAAAATTCAAGAGGGTAGGATTCATTTAGCACTGGCCTCAGCAAAAAGCTGCAGCTGTAGTTCAGTACCAATTGAGCCTCAAATATTTAGTGGTTTTCTGTGGCAAAATTGTTAATAGGCTTGCATTTTGAAAACATATTTCTGAGAGAACAGAGTCACTCCTTTAACTATGCTGTAGAAATGAGCAAAGAAATTACTGACTAGAAATGCATACTTGTTATTTCCTGAGCATGTGTATTCATTTTTCATGTTTCTCTGAAGCTTAAAACAGAGTTCAGTCTTTTTCCCAGACTTGGCCTTGTGTAGTTTGCAGAGATTTGTATAGAAAGGTTAGTAGAATGAATTACGGATGGAATTGTATGTGTATAAAAGCACCAAAAGAAACAGTATCAAACAAAGGTTAAGAACATCATATGCTGATAACCAAGGATGCAGTTAGCATCAGTCAAATGAGCAAACTACAAGGAATCCATTGTTTACAGCAAGACCAGAATGCCTGAGTTCTCATGGGGCCACAACATGACAGCACTTAAGAAGAAGACTTGAGCTCTGCTAACAGATTTGCTAGCAGGATGACAGCAAGGTTGAAGCCACAAAGATGCCCAAATGAGGATACACTGTCCATAGGTGTCAATCATCCAAAAAGTCTATGGAGGAATCTTTAAACAAGATTCTGAAGCATGGGTTTATGCCTTAGTGACTAACTCACAGAGTGAATTAAAACTATGTCTAAGCCCCATTGTCGGCAAGAGGAATCCAAGAAGTTTAATTAGAAGTTGATAGCTAATGTCCCTTGTTCCTGTGTCATGTGTAAGTGAAATTGGCCAGACCACTGGGACACACATATATTGGTGCAAGTGAACATGAGAATGCAGGAGAACAATCTACAAGATAATGAATATAAACGATCAAAATTGATTTTGTTTCATGTTGGTAGCATCTTCTTCCTCCAGCTGATTTCATACTGATTTTTGTTGTTTTAAATTTTTGCAGTGTTAGGAATACTGTACTAATAGGGTGATTGCCAAAGCAGCCAGTATTTCAAGTGCTTTTCTGTTACATGAAAGTCACTTTGGAGTTTTTAGGCTTTTAATTAGTTGGATTTTGTAAGAAGTCATAACTGCATTTCTTTTTAAGTTTATGAAATACAAATACACTTATGCAGTCAAAATGATGTCATTGTTTAACCCCAGCTGACAGGTAAACCATATGCAGACTCTTGCTCGCTCCTTGCTGCTGGGGTAGGGGAAAGAATCAGAAAGGTAAAATTGAGAAAACTTGTATGTTGAGATACAGACAGTTTAATAGGTAAAGCAAAAACCATGCACACAATCAAAGCAGAACAAGGCATTCATTCACCACTTCCCACGGGAGGTAGGTGAAAGCCAGGCATCACACACAACAAACACCATCACTCCAAATGTGCCCCCCTTCCTCCTTCTTCCCAGGCTTCGTATGTTGAACAAGAGAGCGGACAGTATGGGATATCCCTGTGGCCAGTTTGGATCAGTTGTCCCGGCTGTGTCCCCTCCCAGCTTCTTGTGCACCCCCCAGCCTGCTCACTGGTGAGGCAGGGTGAGAGACCTTATAGACTCACAGAATCTCTGGAGTTGGATGGAATCCACAAGAATCACCAAGTCCAGCTTCTGACCCTGTGTGGGACTGCACCCCAAAAACTGCTTGACTCTGTGTAACCACTGCTCAGCAATAACTGGTATATCCTTGTGTTATCAACACAGTATTCAGCACTGATCTAAAATACAGCCCCACAGCAGCTACTAGAAAGAAAATTAACTCTCCCCCAGCCAAAACCAACAGGCTTTTACAAATTTAAGTACAGCAGTTAATGCTTATTTATGATGGAATGTAAATCCTTACTCGTTCTTTCTGAAAATTTCCTATTTCTGTTTAAACTCCAAAACCCCACCTTAGAAAGGCTGAAAAATGCATCACGTATCAGCATACATATATGAAATATTTACATATTCCCTATAATGGAACTCAGGAGCTTTTGTCTGAGAAATTATTTATATATTTGGAAGTAAATATAGGAGGCATTTGAAGTTATGTTTTCTTAGTTAGAAACTACACAATATGGCAACTAGGAATATTGCCAGATTTTCCTGTAAGCACTTTTACAATATTTTTTGGCAATGTTTTTGTTTGTTTGTTTGTTTGTTTGTTTGTTTTTAAGCTGGTGAGCCTACACTAAAGTGGAAATATCATCTGAGATCTAAAGTTTCAGTTCTTATCTCTAAGGCATAAATTTGAATATCAAATATCTTTCTTTGGCTTACTCAAATAGGAAATGGGCAGCAGCTGTTGGAGTTTGGTAGTCAGGATTAAGGAATGTACTTTAAGGACCAACATATCCTGAAATAAAAGAAGAAGAAATCTGCTTCATAGTAAGAGAAGTTACTGTGAGTTCCCTATAATATAAGAGATGCTTTTTGTGAAAAATCTCTCCAAATGGCAGCAGCTCTTTCCTTGAATATAGTGGTGTCCCTATGCTCCTCTTAAATCTTTCTTTGTTGTACACCATGCAGTAGTACAGGTACTCGGAGACAGTTTACCTCTCTTTTAAAGCAGAGGCAGCTACCAACCTTATACAAACTAGTTACAACATGTAGTAACACTTTATATTGGCAAGTAGTTTCTCTAATTTTTTTTAGTGACTACTTGAACACATTACTAGTTCTCAGTGGGGATATTGCTGTCTCTGTTCAGGGTCATAGGGAGTCAAGTCTGACTTGAAATGATGTGTTGACAGAGGTGAGGTGACAGCTGTGTAGTGTGTGTTTTTAATTTGCATCTGATTTAAAAATATGAATAACTCTAAAGCTAAGCTAAGTTTTTCAGACTGCAATCTCTTCAACAACATAGTCATCTGGAGGTTTAATGGCTGGTATGTGTTTCTGTTTTGTAAAATACGAAAACAAACCCCCTCAGTCACTGTTTTTGAGTAATATCATGAATTAGATATTTGTTAAAGTTCTCCTCTTGAGGGCAGCAAGCATTCAGAACTAAAAGTTGTTCATATTTCTTAATGGTGTGGTAAAGAATATCCTGGATTTGAAATAGACCAGAGTTGCTTGTCTCTTGGCTCTCATGGTTTAGAGAAAGATTCACTTACAGCTCTACAATTCTTGTACAAAACCTGAAAGTTTAAGTGGAAAATGCAGCATATGAAATCAAGGCTTCACCTTATACACCAGTTGGGAAAAGAGTAACTAAGTAGAAACCTACAGGATCATTGAATCATAGAATCATCAAGGCTGGAAGAGATCCTTAAGATCATCAAGTCCAGCTGTCAACCCATCCCTACCATCTGTAAGTTCCAGCCTAAGTTCTCTATTAAACTAGATCAGCTGTTTCCTACAATGACTTATCTTTCCACACGTGGGGATGACTTGCTCCTGAATATTAAACAATTCTATTTTTAAAGTATATCCAGCCCTCCTGAGCTCCTTTGCCCTTCAAGACTGACTCCCAAAGACTGTCAATCAATGTCCTAACCAGGCCACAGTCTGCCTGCTGGAGGTCCAAACTGGAAGTTCTGCAGGTGCTTCTTCTAATTTCACCCCTTATAGAAAACAGTGACATTTCATGGTCATTGTGCCCAAGATGCCCCCCGACCACCTCATCTCCCACTAGTCCTTTGTTCACAAACAAAGGTCTAGCAGGGTGCCTCTGCTGGTAGGCTCATTCACCAGTTGTGTTACAAAATTGTCTCCCACACACCCCAGGAACCTCTTAGACTACTTCCTCTCTGCTGTGTTGTATTCTCAGTAGACATCTGGCAAATGTGTTTTCATGAGTACCAGGGCCAGCAATCATAAGATTTCTGCCAGCCACTTGCAGAATGCCTCATCAGCCTATTCATCCTGGTTGGGTGATCTATAACAGACTCCCACCATGACATCTGCCCTGATGAACTTATCCCATCATCTTTACCCCCAGGCACTCAACCTTGTCATCTTCATCATCATCCATTGCAATACAATCAAAACACTCTGTAATTTACAGTAATGTACAGTACATCATGCTGTAACATACTCCTTTCTTGCTTCACTCCTCTCTTCTCTAAAGCTTATAGCCATCCAACAACAGTCATTGTCATAAGGTTTAAAACGAGCTTTTAAACACGACTTCATAATAATGGAGCCCAATTGAAGTCAGTATGAGAAGCTCAGGTGCCTTGGATATCTCTGATATTCACGAGCATATTCGCACATGCCCAGCCAGGAAGAATGACACCTGTGGCTATGTTCTGTCTACTGTGTTTTTATCATGGACACGATGCAATATCTCCAAACAGAGAAAAGGAAACAGCTACCAACCGGACAGCAACAACTACTAACATATGTTGTGGGTTTGCCTATTTATTGCTTGTGTGCCTCCCATGTGGCTTCATTCTTCAGTGTGGTCTGAATTTTGCATGCTGCAAAACAATAAAAATTATTGCAGTGGTCAGTAAGCCTGTGACAGATTTCAGGAAGTATTTCTGCACCTCAGCACAACACCTGTCACTGTTACTTCTTGTGCTGGTCAATGTGCTGCACCAAGGTATTTGTGCAAACTCAACTGTTATTAGCAAATTTAATGCACATGTAAAGAAATTGTCTTTCTTTCCTCATTCACTAATAAAAGGATATTTAGAACTAATGCACTGAAAATAACTGTGACTTCTGTGTAGTCTTTGAATGAAGCTGAATAAAATATTAAATTAGAGAAGTGTAACCTTTACTACTGGCAATGCTACAAATACACATTGGTATGTCTCATTTTATCGTTGCCTAGATTTTATTAATAGAAACTTGATGTTTCAGAACTTCTCTTTGCTTTTGACCCAGAATGTATGCCTGACTCAGGAATGACCTGCTTCCCTAGAATTTAGTTCAGGTACTAGAAAGCATAATGCCTTCAAACTTGGAGAGTGATGCAGAGATTCTGGGAATTGTGGAAGGAGTATGATTCTCCTCTGCTTGTTCTTTGGCTTACTTCCAGCTCCCAGGAAAGCTGGATATAATTCTCATTGTGGTATTTCTGGTTTGTACCAAATCACATTGTTTAGGAGTACTTGTAGCAAGTATTCTTGCAGTCTTGTAGTAAGAATGTAAACTCTGGATATGTTAATACAAATCCCATACCTCAGAATCCCAAGCAGATTATATGTATTTGAATTCTTCACTCATTGTGATATTGAAGAGTTCATGATAACACAAAGAAAATCAGGGAAAAGGATCTGAAAGGAATATTGTATAGGCCAAAGGAATAAAACTGTTTGTGAATGAAGTGAAAGTCAGTGGATGTTGCACGTCCATGCAGGCTTGCGAAGGAGACCAGACGTTGCAGGTTACTCTGAATGCTGTGCAGGGTGAACTGTATCTCAGCTGGTGAGAGAGCCTAGCCTCCATCATATGGAGCCCCTTCCTGCCTGTGCCTTGAAGAGAGGCCAGAGGGCAAGATCAGGATTGGATGGATCATCACTTCATCCTGCATAGGGCTGGACTGGGGAGCCACACTATCCCTTGTCCATATGTAGTGCCAGACACCTTCTTTGGTTGAGGAACTCAAGGACTGGATGCTGCTGGTCATTCTTTATTGGCAATTAAGGCATTGATGGCCTTGGAGCAGTCAGAAGGTCAGGTACTGTGGTAGGTGACTATGCTGGGGAAGCTGGGGAAATCAGTATTGCCTCCGTGAAATCCTCCAGAATGCTGGCCATGGGGCCCCTGTGTGATCCCCGGAAAGGTTTCTTTTCCCCTTTCCTTGTCTAGGTAGATCCTTCTTTTGCCAGAAGAACAACTTATCCAGGCTAATCAAGATTTTTGTCCCTATGCTCTAGCATGCCCTGAAGACTTAGTTTAAGGAAATGCTGTATGTGTCTGCTTGCTGTAATATATGGCAAGCCTCTGCTTCCAAGGATACAAAAACCTCAAATCTTTGATTGTTCTGGCTATATTACCATTTTACATGTTACAGTTGACTAGATTAATAATAGGCATTATACCGTGCCAAAATCAAAATGTTCACTGTATGCATATGAGTGTATTAAGTGCTTGCTGACTTTTTTCCTTACCTCCACTAATGTAGCATTTTTTTTGCTCTAACATAATTCAGAATTATAAAGTATTGATTTTTGCATAGATATATGCGTGCCTTTCCTATCTGTGTCTATCAAATTTTATTAATGTGTATATAATGTAAATAGAAAATAATAGCATGATACTCAATATAAAAAATGTCTTTCAGTAGCCATGCAATGTCTATAGAAATAATTAACTTTATGGCCACTAGATGCCACTGTTGCTCCGTGTATACATGACTGAAGCCGCACTCACTGCTCTAAATCGTAGTCCCCTAAAAAATCTGTGGTATAACTCTACAACTTTCTGGTGCTCTATCCTTAATGCTATACATTGAGTAATTACCATTTCTCTTAAAAATTACACTTCAGATTTTTTAAAGCAATGAAAAAGCATTATTTTATTATTTTGAGGTCTTAACCGTTAGATCTTTATATTAGAATAAAAATATTATTTTTAGAAAAATAAATTGTTTAATCAGTTAGTAGATTTTTCCATGGAAGATCTGCTAGATGGTTTTTCATTCTTTGGTTTGATTAGATACTCAAAATATTTTACAGTTTAGGTAACTGAAAAGTGAAAAACTATTTCTTCATATGCTAATTTATTTCCTCTGACTCTAAAATAACCCTTAGGGCTAATTAAAAATACATTCAATATTTTTTCTTTTTTCATCACACCAATGAGATGTCTATTTGTCCTTCCTAGATAACTAGTCCAAAATGTCTGTTGGAGTCAGTCTTCTATTTATTCCTGCCCATGAATTAGTGAGGAATACATATATGGTCAGCAAAGTGGAATCACAAAGGCGAAGTGCAAATTATTATGAGGTAAAAACCAGTTCAGAATGAGACTCAAAACCTTCAGAATCCTCAAAAATAAGGGATCTACTTACTTTACATGAGCTTTAAGAGATTGTGAAGCACAGGTATTATATGTTGATTTTTAAGTCATTGCAGGCAGTACACAGATTTTAAAATATTTTTTGTTAACAGCAAAGGTGAAACTTCAGAGAAGGTTAAATTCATGCCTATTTTCTCTTATCCTCCCACTGCACATCACATCGGATAGGTCTGACTCCCATCTCCTCAAGTTTCCTATACATACTGGGGTAGCTGTGCAGTGTTCCCAAAGCCATCTCTGCCCCAGGCTGGACAAGCCCCCTGTCCCAGGGACACTGCTCCAGCCGTGACCATCACTGAACTCACTGCAGTTTACTGATGTCTTTCCTGTGTTGGAGAACAGTATCTAGATGTAGCTAGTGAGTGCTGAGCAGAAGGGGACAGCCAATGCCTCCCTGATCTCCTGGCTGTGCTCCAGGGATGCAGCCCCATATGCCTTTGGCAGTCTCTGCTGCCAGGAGATGCTTGTGGTTCCTGTTCAAGTAATTGGAATAAGAATCACAGCATAAGAGTAAGTTCTCAGCGCTTTAGATTTTAGGAATTTGTGAGTTCTGCATGGATCTGTGTGAAACATATACATTCACCTGGAGAAGGGAAATGGCAAAGTAAGAGTTTTCAGATGATCCTTGAGAGAAATGAAGGAACAGTGTATCATACATAAACACTCCAGGGAAATGAGGCCAAAGAAAGAGTGTATCATATATAAAATGCAGCATTATATATATTGTATATATATCTATTCAGAAGTGCCGTTTTGAAAATTCTTGATGCATTGATGAAAACAGTAAATCAATGCCTGACAGAGGTCAAAAACCTAAATATTAAATTGTTAGCAGAAGGTACAGAGAGTGAGGCAGAATGTCATTATGCTGTAGCTGTATGCTTCATTACATACAGTTCTGCTTGCTTCATCTCTGAAAGGGAAGAACAAAATAAAATGTCCAGAGAGGAGAAATAAGAAGACAGAAGTGGAAGAAGCTTCAGAGAAGAGCTACAAAGATATCAAGTTCATGGATTTCTCAGTAAACTGAGATGCTGGAAGTAGTTTGGAAAATAGAGAAATGGAGGGCATAAAGTAGAAGTCTAAACGGATGAGTAGTGTGCTGGAAGTGAATAGGAGTAAGTTCTGCTCTATATCCCCCAGTACAAAACCTGGTATGCAGCAAATAAAACAGGATGTGTATCTTTGCACACAGAATCAATTTTCATGGCATGTTGTGGCTATTAAATTTTAAGGGATCAGAGACCTTGTGGTTCTTAGTCAAGTAGCAGTTATTAGTGCTTATAAACCACTGAGTGTACACAGGCCACAAAAATTTGGAGGAGTTTATTGTATAGGTGAAACATCCTATATGTTCATCCTGTTCTCTCTTATTTCCTTAAGCATCCTCCCTTGTTTACTTCCAAGGACAAGGTCCTGGGATAAAGGGACCTCCAGTGTGAGCCAGAGTGGCTACTGTTATTTCATCATTACAAAAAAAAAAGAAGTATAATATGAAGGAATGAAGAGGGTCTTCTGTAAAGACTGCTTCATGCAAATTCAAAAGTTTATTTCTTACCTGACTATTGAAGTCCCTATAAATGGCACTATAAGAAAAAAATAACTGTAATGAAATTGTACAATAAAAATCCATATTTAAAATAATATCTAATATAGTGTCATAAAGACCAGTAATTATTAAATTAATGACAATTGTATTTCTTAATAATTTTCAAAATCCTAAGTGTGGCTCAACTACTGGCTGCCTTACAATTAAGATTATGAGTACAGATTATGTACTAGAACGTGACTTCCAAGATGGTTTGCAAAACCCCTTATGCAATTCCACTGGTTATCCACCAAAAAAAGAGGGGTTGGGTCTATCAGTTGGAAACGACTCTTTGATCCAGTTCTTCCTTTTTAGGGTTTATATATGAATATTTTATTATTATATTGTATATTATATATTATTCTTTATATAGTAAGAATAGAAATATTTTTCTTTGAAGGTTCAGTTTGTCCTTTAAAAAGAAATATTCCACATGTTCACACTATTTTTATTTTTTTGCCTAAAATTTTTTCGCAGTATTATCAAATCTTTACCTCTGCATGCCCTCACATTTCAGAACTCTTATTGTCTGCTGTCCTAAGGCAGTAACTTCTTTTCAGATTTTTGTGAGATGTTATCATTATTGGGTTTCTTGTCTCATAATAGTCTTGTATTCAGTTTTTCCAGATTAACTATAAACCAAATATCAAGTCCTATGTCATTTTATCAACAAAGAAACATTTTTTTCCTCATGAGAAATCCTCCTGTTTGCCCCAGCTTTTAATTTAATATATATTTTTGTTGTTCATGCTTGTTATAAAATTATGCTAGCATAGCATAGCATAGCATAGCATAGCATGGAATAGAATAGAATAGAATAGAATAGAATAGAATAGAATAGAATAGAATAGAATAGAATAGAATAGAATAAGAATAAGAATAGAATAGAATCATAGGATCATTAAAGCTGGAAAAGACCTCCAAGATCCCAAGGTCCAACCTTGGACTGAACACCACTTTGCCATATAAACCATAGCACAAAGTGCCACATCCAGTTGTTCTTTGAACACTTCCAAGAATGGTGACTCCACCACATTCTTGGACAGTACATTTTAATGCCTGAAAAGCTTTTCAGTGAGGAAATTCTTCCTGATGTCCAAACAGAAAGATTTTTTTTTGTCACTTATGTAATTTGGTATGAAATGAAGTACAACTGGAATTTTGTCTCATTAGTACTGCAAGTATAAATTACTGTAATAGATTGTGACAGGCTAGTGTTAATGACAGGTTAGTAATTGTTGGTGTAACAGGTTAGTTAATGAAAACAGAGGGAAAATAAAAAACGAACGTAGGTCTCATTTTTCTCACTGTTTGGGAGATGAATATTCTCAGTGCTAGTTTCACTACAACTTTAATACAAGTTTTAAACCTTATTGGCAGTCCCTGGGCTTCAAACAGCAAAATATTTGTTTGACATGTTTGCAAGCCTGTAGTCTGACATCTTGCAGAGAAGCTTACCTTTCATCTCCCTTTCAGTGGCTTAAAGCTCCAAGTATCCCACTGAGGATCTTCCTACCTTTTGTGCTTTGTTCAGTCACCAGTTTGGGATTTTTCCTTTCCTGCCACCAAGAGCAATGGCTAAAATCTCAGCACTACCCATACTTTTTCTCAGTCCTGTGACTAAATTCTTTAAAGTCCTACTGTAAATGAGCCACCTTCCCATTTATGAACTGTATTAAAAGGCCCAAATTAATTGTTTAGATACAGAAAAATGCTCTACCCATGACAATTTTCAAAATATTCAGAGTAATCAATGTCTTCCTTTGGAGACTATGGGAAAAAATATCACCATCACCTATTAGCAACTCTTCTTCTACTCCCTACCACCATTCTCCAAAAATCTCACAGGATTTTACAAGATGTCAACTAATTAGATATTGCCATGTGTCTGAACCAGCCTCTAATCCCTCTCCTTCCTTCTGGCTGACGGCATGTCATCTGCGCTCTAATTTGACTAACTGATAGTGTTCTGCCTGATTATATGGCATTAAGGAAAAGGATTAGGGGAAAGAGGACAGTGAGAGAATTAAAGCTGAAATGTCTCTTGAAATATGCCCGGAGGAGTTGTGGGAACAGTGAAAATCCTTTGAATGAAATTATATCTTCCAGGTGATAACCAGGAGTGATAAAGACTTTTTTTAAAGACAAAAATGACAGTTCAAATCACCCAGTTTGGAGAAATGGGATTTGGGGTGCTCCTTATTTGGACTGGGTGAGGCTCTGTCAAAGCAATCCTAAAACATGGATGCACTTCGCCTTGAGCAATCTCAAGAAGCATTTCTTTGCAATTAGTTTATTAAATGAATGCACTGAATTGCTGTGGTTAAATTGCCTTGGATTTCAGTTCGGCATTAAAGTCACTGGGCTAGAAGCCAGTTGCTATCCACACTCTCAACTTAGTTTTCACAGGATGGGGTGAACAGATTTAAAACCACCACTGCTGACTGGGAGATCTTGCTTCCTTTGCAAGCTTTCCTTTCTGCCTTGTTGCCTTCTCCAGCATGTGTGCTACTCCTGCTGAGCTTCTGGAAACAAATTTGTTTTGCTACAGCAGCACAGAGCAAACAGGATTTTTCTTTTGTTTGTTTGTTTGCTTGCTGTCTGTTTGGGCTTTGTTCTGTTATATTATGGGAAGGGAGCAGGACAGAGCATCAAATCCACCAACATTTTTGGTGGTGAAAAGACATTAATGAGGGCAAGCCGTCTGTGAAGGAGGATGAACCCTTGAAGTCCAGCGAGATATAGTTGTTGCTGAGTGTGTTTAAATGGCAGGTGCTGACTGGGAGCACTGAAAGCTACAAATCCCAACCTCTCAAGGTGAGACAAAAGAGAGTTTCTGTCATGTGGGTACATTGATAGCATTTCCTAGGCTTATGTCAGAAAAACTTGCCTTTGTGATTGAGTCCCGTGCCAAAGTTCATTTGAAACCTTGTTTAAACTTGTCAATATGACCCTGAGGTTACACTGGTCAAGAAAATTAAGTTGACACTTAAGGCCCTCATCCTTTTGGACCCAAGCCTGTCTGGCACCTGCAGCGACCCAACGTGGCTTGAAGGCTTAGGATTTTAAGTGGCTTTGGGGCTTGTTAAAGGAGAACGCCCAGGCCCCAGCATGGGCTTTGCTTTTCCTGCAGCATTAAAGGTGTGGGCTCGGTGGGCTCAGCTGGGTTTGCTGGTCATCTCACCCACACTAGAGGAAGGGTCACAGGGACACAGAGCAGACCAGTCCACCCAGGGCTTCCTGGGGAGTAGCCCCATGCTACCTCTCTATTGTGGCACTGTGTGCTGGTTTGGGCTGGGATAGAGATAGTGTCCTTCACAGAATCTGGTATGGGCTGGTTTTGATTTGTCCTGGAAACACTATTGACAATTCAGGGATGTTTTAGCTGTAGCTGATCACAGAGTCAAGGCGTTCTCTGCCTTTCACCCCACCAGGGAGTAGTTTGGGGGTGCACAAGGAGCTGGGATGGGACACAGCCAGGACAGCTGACCCCAACTGACCACAGGGATATCCCAGATGATATGCCATTATGCTCAGGATATAAAACTGGGGTAAGAAGAAAAGGGGGAAGTTTGGAGTGATGGTGTTTGCCTTTCCAAGTTACACGTGGAGGAGCATGTGGTGGAGCCCATCTTTCCTGGGTATGGCTGAACACCTGCCTGCCCATGCAATGGACAATGAATGGATTTCTTGTTTTGTTCTGCTTGTGCAGGTGGCTTTTCTTTTACTCATAATAAACTATTTCTCTCTTCTAATCTTCTGATCGTCTTCCTCTTCCCTCTGTGGGAGAGTGAGCAGCAGTTGCATGGGGCTGAGCTGCTGGCTGAAGTTAAACCATGACAACAGACTGGAATGAAATGTGGGCCAAGGTTCACTGTAGACAGCTTGGACTAAATCAAAGAGGAGACAGCAAAGCAGTGATCTGGTTTGCCCAGCAATCTGCTTTGCCAGCAGTGGAAGGGAGTGACTGCTTGTCGTAGCTCTTTATGTTCACAATGAAATGGTGAAGACCAGCTGTTTATTACCCTAAGCCTTTCCCTGGACATTTACAGGCCTTTAGCTAAACATGCCTTGTAAGCACCAGCAGCACTTGCTCAACTTTTTCCTCTCCTGCTGTCATCAGCCACATCACAGCAGTGATCCTTGAGTCCCAGCAAGGTCTGCCTCATCTTCTGGTTCAGGCACCTACAGATCAATGTTGTCCCTGTGTTTCTGGACCTTGCTAAACTGCTGCTATCTAACTCAGAGCTGACCTGGGCTCCAGGTCTGTGACAGATGAGAAAGGCCAAGTTTTATGTTTTGTGAAAGCTAAGTATGGAACAGCTTTGAATTATTAAACTGTTACATGATATTAATGGGTTAATCTAGGAGACGTGGCAAGGACAGATGATAAAACTAAAGTTTTAGCTGCAGTTTTCAGTACCTACTTAGAGAGGAATGTTCTTCTTTAACCAAGCATGGTTGCATAGCCAAACTTACGTCTGTCCACTACGCTGAACTAATTGCAGATCCCTACTCTTCAGAAGGTGTGAACCTGAGCTGCAGGGAATGTAGTGTATGCCATCTCTGAACTGCAATTAGGGGAATTCATATGTTTTATAGTGTGCTTCTGCTGAAGCCACGAGCAAAATTAATGACTGAATGTCTCTTTATGTCAGTGAAGACCAAATTATCTAACAAATTAACAATAAATACCTTTCTAAATTAAATCTTATTTTCTTCAAATAGCCACAAGGAGTGTGAACATTCAGCGGCAAGCTGATTGCAAAGAAACAAAAACATCTTAGGCAAACTCTAAAAATTATAAACAAGGTATCACTTATCCTGATACTCAGATAAGAGTCTATGAATGTGATTCAGACTTTACATAAGCATTCTCTTTCCTATTTGAAGGAAATCAAAGGCACATCTCAAAGCAAAATGATGCTTCAAATCAAAATTATTATACTAATAAAATAGGATTTTATAATGAAAGATGCTTGTATTTTCCTATATAATACCTGCTTCCTCTCAATAAGATACAACCTATTGCTTGCAATATTACATTGCCCATAGCTATTTTCTCCCCTATGGATATACACATACATGTATGAGTGCTTTTCTAGCTAACATGGAGATACTCTCATCCAGTGCTTTCACACTTCCTCAAGGGCTTTTTCAACTAATAGAACATGCTGAGTTCTTAGGCTGACATGAAATATTCAACACCTTACAGAGGTTATGCAATCCTTATTTTTAATCTGTAATTAAACTACTCTGGTTTACATGGATTAAAAAATTCATAAACAGTTCACTCAGTTAAAATTACTAGTACAATCGGGTCACTCCCTGCAAACACTGTATAACTTTCTCAAGGTGGCAGGGAGCTTTTTTTTTCTTCCCTCCAGAATAACATGAAGAGACTGATGTGAAAATTTTCATCCTTTTGTATGTTTTTTTTCCTTATTACAGAAGCAACAGTGTCTGAAGCAAGTTGTCTGTAAACAGTAACCCATCTGATTTACTGGATGCCTTGTGCCCTCATCTGCTTTCCCCCCATATGTCCTAGCTCTCATTCCCCAGTCCTTGATGCTCATTTGCCAGAGGAGCACTACTGTAGCTCTCTGTCTGAAGGTTGGCTCCCAAGCTAAAACCAAACCTGGTGTATTGCTGCTGAATTTTGCCAGGCATTTTTTGAGTGGGAACATTAATAATAAGCCCCTTTCCAGAACCTCCAGTTTTCCCATGGTTTACCAGGCTTCTCTTATTTTTTCATGGTTTTGCTAAGAATACTCAGTGGGTTCAATAGTTTTTAGTGGGTGTGTGACACACCTGGATGCACAAGCAGGTAGGCAGAAAAACTGTACATTTTTTTATGCCTTCAGAAAGCCAACCTAGGAAAGATAAGAGATATAAAATCCTGTTCAGGCCAAACTACAGCCATTAATTAAGAGGGCATGGGGATAAAGATCTCACTGTGGAGGATCACTCTATTGTGGACAGAGAATTCTGTGCTTGTACAAATGCTTTTCGTGTTCCAGCTACTACTAGAAATAGGATACAGGCTAACTGATTCTATGGACTGATGAAAAAAGACAGAAATATTTCCATCTCTTATACAACATAAAAATTAAAAAAAAAAAAAAGAAGGAAAGAGGAAATAGCAAATAGTTCTCTGAGCAGCAGTACTGTTGGGTTCTGGTTTGCCCGGTGTCTGATATATTTAAGACTTCACCTACACTGTCATAATGAATTAAGATTGACTGGTAGCTTCAAAAATTATTAGACAGTGAACAAACAGAGAGGTGAACACAGGTGGATAGGGAAGACAAAAATACCTCTCCTCTCCAATCTATACCTAATAAAAGTTTAATTAACGTTTCTCATGACAGTCACCTGGATGAGAATCCTGATTTATGCTCCCATGATTTAATCATATCATCATCTGACTTTCTGACTGAGAAATTGAACTATTATTCTAAGTGTACAGCGATCCCACTAAGTTTCTTGCTTAAGCATCAAAAGTCCTCGGGTGCTGGTTTTCCAAGCTGAGAGTAATATTTTGGATATTAAATAAGTCTGCCATGGATTTTATTTCCTCCCCAATGATTTGTCCACCATTATTAAGTTAAATGAATGAATATGTTCTGTTCATAAAGAGTGATGACACAAAACAATTCATAAGTCAGAGACAAATCCTGAATTCAGTTACCAGAAGCTGCCTCACTTTTCTTCTTCTTTCAGCTTTCCCGCTTTAGCTACATTTTAAAATCAGAATAATGTTTATTTAAGGTCCTTAGTGACTTTCTACTGAATAAGAGTGATGGAGAGGTTGTTCTGGGGGAGGGCGAGAGAGGGAACAAGCCCATGCAGGGCTGTTCCTGGACCTCAATAAAATGGCCTGACATCAAAAGTATCAATAATATAATTGCTTTAATAAGATGGACTAGAAAGAAATTTATGTAGTGAGTAGATGTTACGTTCTTTCAGATGGAGGGCACAGGTGTTCATATAGCATCAGAGCTAAGACTGAATGGAATTTCCCCATCACCCTATGTAGAGATGATCATGTCTGTGGAGGGAAGGTCTCCCTTTTCGGCCATTTGAGCAATTTTATAATACAATAATTGTACTGCATACAAGAAAACTACTGTATTCCTACAGGATACCTCTGTACATTAATTTCTTGCTGCCCTTTTTAAAGATGAAGCCAAGGCCAGGCAAGTGCTGTGATCAGCAGAGTCAGGAGCTGCCTGCAGGCTCCCTTGGTACCATGAGCTGGTGGAGCTCATCCTGCAGTCAGTGGACATGGATGGCACAACAGGGCCTGGAGGCCAGGCTGGACATTCAGCCCAGTGCACACTGGCCTGTGCCTGCTCAGGTGTGCTGTGCCTACTCACCTGTGGTGAGGCTCACTCCCTCCTCAATGAGCAGTGCTCTCCTGATCAGGATCAATGCACCCTTGATCCATGTAGAGCTTACCTTTCCTAAAGCTACATTATAAGTTGCATGAGAAATTAATAACACAGGGGCTTCTCAAGCCCTAAGTATGAGCCCTAACAGAGCAGATGAGCCTATCCCAGATCTCCGACTCCTTGAATGTAAAGTCTCCAGCAAAGCTCACTGTACAGATGTGTGTCTTTTAAGGTTTTCCTCTGTACCTTCCATTTAAAAATAAATTGGTACATATGAAGTGTGCATGAATCATTTAAAAATGTCACCAGGGAGTTACATTAAAGGGTAATGTAATACTCTGTAGAAATTAGAAATAAATCCCCTAGCACAGAAAACTGCTGTACTGCAGAACAGCAATTACAAGCAAACAAAGGAAAACAATAAGATTCTTGAATATTCTGGCTGTATCTCCAAACCTAATTAGTTCAGCCTTGAACAACATCAAAGAGTGCTTCATTAATGAACCTCTGAATCATCTGTACTCATCTGTGACTGATAACCATGACTCAGTTCTACCAATGACGAAGATGAGGTGGTTTGGTTACAAAGACATTAAATTGCCCACTATCTCCAAGTTCTGCCATGAACTTGCACGGGCAGGCTGTCATCCCTGCATCACAGTTCTTCAGTGAAAGGCAGTACTCCTCAACACTGTGACATTTATATCTGTCATAGAATGGATCATGCATTGCAATAAGCCTTGAGCCCAGCAGAGTCTCCTAGGTAGTCCTGGAGCACTTGAGAATGCAGAGAAAGCATTCACAGATGGGGGTCTTCAAATACAGAATGACATAATGTTCCAGATATTTCACAAGAAAGAGATTTTGGAAACGTCTAAGTTGTAGCAGTTGGAAAGACAGAAGTATGGCTTTAAGGAAATTATATTTAGGAGTTTATAGGAAAAGAATGAATAAAGGGGAAGAAACAGTGAGCAGAGCAAAGTTTAAATGAAGAGAGAAAAGACTGGGGTAACTTGGGGAAAGAAAATAAAGTTGCTATCAGATTATGTGGAGGCTGATTAATGAGAAAATTGAACAGAGTTATTCTGATAGGGAAACCAGAGAAAACTGTTTAATGAACAGAGGAAAAAACTACCTCAGATAGTTAATTAAAACAGTACTGTTCCTGTGAGATACTAGGTAAAGCTAATAACCACAGATGTCGTTGTATTCAGAATAATACTGATGACAAAAATACATTTTAGCTGCTTCTTTTCTAGCACAGACACATGGATAATGCAAACTTTAATTACAGTCAACTATAGAACCTGTGTTTTAGAGTGGTGACACTTTGGTGATGTATAGAGACATCCAACAATTTGTCATTTTGCAGAGTACAGTACAGGGACAAGCCTAACTTACCTGTGTACAGCTTTAGGTGCCATTCTCTAACGGAAAAGTTGAATGTATGCATTAAAAAGTGCATTTCATTGAATATTAGGAAGTCTCTAACATAAATACTGGGATGAATTCTGGCCTCATCATTGTAACTAAGATATACTGTTAGATGTATCTGAAATACAAAGAGTGACAACAAAACAGAAAAAAAGATATGATGCTTCTAAGACAAAAAAGTGTTGCAAAATCAAAGATCCGCTAACCTGAAAATTAGTAAAAATAATGAAAATATAACACTTCACGAAAAAGTTATTATAGTTTCAGGAATTTAGATATTCTAACCAAGTTTATCTTATTTTTCTAATGCTCTTTTAAAAGAAATCATGAAAAACAAAGCTGAGGCTGTCTTAACATCATATATTTTCAAGTGGCATCAAAAATTCTGAACAGGTTTTGTTGCATATTGGCGTATACCCCTTACAGTGCTCTACTGCTAACATACTTTTCACAATACAAGAATGGTAAGATTGCCTGCCTGAGAAGCTGTCAGGAAAAATCCTGTTTACTCTAGCATGTCATAAAATCCAAGTATAACAAACTTTTCTGTCAGTTTTAGATTTTGAATATAGCTGGATCTGACATCAGCTCCCTATATAACAAATTTTAACTGTCAGTTTAGATATTTTAAAACTTACTTGTTGTGAAACTAAATTGAGATAGCAATTTTGGCTTTTCATTTCTTTTAAGTATGAAGTCTAAAGTTAAAATTTCTTCAGCCACAAGTACTCTAACTGGAGAGCAGTAACTGGTGTTTATTGCTATCCTTTTTTTTTTTTACTTGACTTTAGAGAAAGACATGCTTCTCAGATTTCACTTCTGGTGAGAAAGACATTTATTTAAATGTGAAATACTAGAGATGGACTGTATGGGCTATGTCTGTGACATCTGGTTGGAGAATTTCCAAGATCATCTTCAGAACATGATGGCCTGCAGCTTGTGTTGGCCTAGAGACTGTGTTGTGTGGAGGTGGGAGTGTTCAAGAGTGGCTGCTTTTGTACACTTGGGCATCTGGTCTCTGGCCTTCCCTCAATTCGTCACAGCAACTTAATATCGTGGAGCTTCCCACACCCATAGGTTGTCCTAATGGACTTCTGGGGTCTGATGCACACCCTCATGCACAGAATCCCTTTAAAATGGCCAAAGGGCAAGATGCAGCTCTTCCATTTCCAAGTGCTAGTGATGTTAATTCAAGGGTAAACTGCCAGGAGGGACTCCTTGCCTTGCCTTGCCTTGCCTTGCCTTGCCTTCACTTCTCCACAGAAATGTTGATGCTTGACAGCCCAGACCTCTACAGTGGCCAGAGCCTCACTCATGATGGACATCGTCAAATGTGTTGGAAACATTGTTCAGAGAGGGATGAGAGAGCTGCACGACATAGAATGCCCCCACCAGGGACATGATCCTTTCAGACCCCTTATTTCTGCCATTCGCTATTCCCATTGGCAACCCCCCAGACTTCTGCCAGACTCCTCTAGTCCTACAGCCCAGCTTCCATATGTGCTTCAATCCCTGCAAAGTCCAAGTCATAGAAGGCAAGGCCTCTCTTCATATGGGAAAGATCCATGGGGGTGCCTCATATGGGGTCAGAGAGACCCCATGACAAAATGGCAGTATGAACAGTGCCCCTAATTTCTGATCACTCAAGGTTTGCCCACTCCCCTTCTGGCATGTCTTCAAAGCCCTCCTCACCTCCTAGCTCACAGCTGAGTGAAACCTTTGCAGGCATTGTGGAGTCATGCATAGCCCTGATGGAGCCTGTGGTGCCATTTGTGCAAGGAAGCTCTCCTATGAATGGAGTGTTCAGACACTTCTGTGTCTGTAAGTGCTCGCAGCCTGTGCCAAATTCTAGTTCCTTTTAGACATACGTAAGCTGCTAAATCTAGGAAACTTCTATGTGCAAAGAGATGTTTGGAGAAGAAACCACTTCTAAGTGCTAGCTTTTAGACAGCTTTTTGAGTTTCCTGACTCTTGCAACTTACTTCCCACCTTTGTTGTTGCATATCTGAGAGATAACTCTAGGCTATCACCTGAAGTCAGTGCAGAAACACTGCAGAAAACTGAGCCAGATTTATTGGCATAGAAGGTTATGCCCCTTCTATGAGGGGGCATACCACTGAGATGTCCCAGACCAGTCAGTGAAGTTAAAAGGACCACAGGAGACATTGTAAATCTTAGGCTGGGTTACTTGTTCGTAAAGCCAACACTTTTCACACCAGTGAACCAAACATGAAAAGTCTCCGATGGAAGCTGCCCATGTAAAGGAAACTTTCAGTGCTGAAGAGATCTTAAGGAAGTTGGTTTATGTCAGTCCTGTTAGTCTCTGCCAGGGAACTGGATATCTAGTATTTAGTTTTACTTTACTTCACTCCTCAAATAAAATTGTCTTATAGTCAAGTTTCTTCTCCTTTCATTCCCAGACTGCAAGAACCACCAATCAGACACAAATGTGGCTTTGTCCCCTCTATTAGAGCATTGTAACATCTTATTTTATACAGCCACTCTCATCTTCCCTTGAAAACCCAGTCATGTTTGCTTTTGTTTTTGCTGAACATCCTCAATCTCTCCCTTCTACAAGTCTGAGCTCAGAGAACTTGAAGCATTTATCATCATGTGAGATTGCACTGGAGTGATGTGAGGTGTTACCACTGAATAATTTTTCATTCTCAGTAATCCATCATATGAAGTCAGACAGTGCAAGCACCACAAGTTTTGTGTGGCAGCAACAAAGTTCTGCAGTGGCAGAAAAATAAGATTAAAAGATCATATAGTAAATCTTGTAATTCTTTATTCATCCTTAACCTTGAGTATAAATACTAGATGGAGCCCTCTCCCCATATTGAGCTAGTGAAGAAAGAGAGGTGAATTTTGGGAATGAAAGGGAAGATGTGAGTGAATAAAATCTTCTATTGCTTTTTCTTGTCAATAGTATTCCAGACAGAATACAAATTCAACAAGGCCAGAATGTTTGGTCAATGAGACATGGTGGTAGATGCATGGAAGTGCAGTCAATTTGTGGGGGAAAATGACTGATAAGCTATTTCATGTGGAGTGGAAGTCCACAAGAACAGGCAAATGCTAAAATGGATAAGTGTCTTCTGTCCTGTATGACTCCCTCCTGGGAACTAAAAGTACAATTAGGACAAAAAAATGCTGTTCCCGGGAAGGTAGAATAGTCATTCAGTGTTCAAGTGAGCAGGAAAAAAATGTGTTTTGTAAAGATGGTTTCATTCTCTGCAGCTCTTGTTGTGCAGAATCACTCACTAATATTTGCTCTGTCATTTAAGTCTAAGACAAATATTTTAATCAAAATATTCTCAGTAAAGTTTAAACATAGAATCAAGGAAGGTTAAAAACCATTTCATGACATGACTGCTTTGATATTGAAAATAAATCTTACTTGTTGGAAAAAAAGCTATATGAAAAATACAATTTGAGGCAAAGAGATTTGAAGCAAACACATAAACCATCTTGTACAAGTGCCAGAATTACCAATATCCTTCAGATTTAAAAGGATAAATTGCTTTTCACAGCAATACAACCTGAAAATATCATGGCTCCTATCCACTAGGCAATGACCCAGGGAATCCTTATTGGACTGGAAGGCTGGAGTTATAGGGAGACATGTTCCTTAATACACTCTAAGAAAATCACTAATCAGAGGGAAGAGTATAGAGGGAAACACAGTAGGTGGCTGGCCTCACAGTGGTTGTTGTCTTTGATTCCTTCTATAGTCAGTGGAGAGAGGAGGAGGGTCCTGCCAGGCCAGCTGAGAACAAGAACCTGCCATCATGTATTCTGCATTGCCCACACCTCCACTGCCTTAAGGTAAGAGCTACATGAAAAACTTCCAAAAGAGGGAGAAGGGAAAAGAAATGAACAAAGTAAGAAAATAGATGGAGAGCAACAGAGAGAGTACATGTCAGAAAGACACTTGAATGAGGACAAGACCCACAGTTTGGTTAAAATCTGCTGAGAAAGTCAGTCAAGCATGTTTTCACAGCAATTTTCACTATTCACTACTGTTATGGTGAACTGCAAAGTAGCAGTGTATAATCACATCCTGCTTTGACGTAAAAATGGGATTTTTTATTTAAAATAGCAGTTCTCACATTGCCTTCTCACCAGCAGAATATTTTTATCAGTACTACATACCATGGTGCTCCATGCTATTATCTGTCATACTAAAATTCAAAGTGTAAGAAAAGGAGATTGATTCACATGCCTGAGCTATGAAGTACCTATCCTGTTATTGATTATTTTACTCTAAAATGTTGACCTCCATAGGAACATTGTAATAAGAAATTAGGTGTGATGGCTTTGAAATATAGTATTTTACCAGTGGAAGCCTTTTCAGATTCAACCTGAAGAAAACACATGAGATGAACACACCTTTCAAAAAACCTCCAGTCTATCCCATTTGTGTTCACTTAAAATCAGTGGGAAGTAGCTAAATGACACATCAATTTTTAATCAAAAATATTTTAGCTAAATATATTTCTTTGGGAAGCTACAACAAAATGAATTATACAGTTCTTTCACTCTACAACTCAAAAGAGAATACTTAATAACACCATGCAGCACAATTTGTGCTTGCATAGTGATTTTCACAGGATGTCTCAAGGAAAATTACACATAAAGAGTAAAAACCCACAAATTTAGATCAATGAGTGGAAGCCAAGGAGAACAAATAAAATCTAGGGCTGGATTTATAATCAGAAATTGAATCAACAGAACAAACCTCAGTAAGCAATGTGCTCCAGATGTGAGAAACAGTACCCCAGCAAATCTCTAGCTTCCAACAAATGTTATCATACCATTAAAACAGCTGAAAAAAATAGCACAGTTATTACCATAGTGACATTCTGCCACATATGTGAACAAAAGGCAGTGGGTTGTGCTAGGTTAAAATAGCACAAAAGATGAAAAGTAATATAGCGCTTTTCATAACAGATGTACTGGCTGAAAAATGGAATGATGAGCAAGAAGATACTAAACTGTGGTAATCTTTGTTGGTTAACATGTGTGTTGAGGTCCTTGTAACAGACTAAAACTTGACTAGTAGCAGTTATCCCAAAAGGAGTAAAGTTTCTCTGAACCTGTTGGTGTTTATGTGTCAGATGGTAATGCAAAGCTGAGATACTGACTTCACAAGTAGATCCATGGCTTTCTAGCTAATTTATATACTAGTGTAATATAAATTTAATGTTTTCACTGACCAATAACTAAACACGCTGTCATAAGTAATAGAGTTGTCACCCAGAAAATTTTGAACTCTCCCAGTGCTCGGTAATTTAAATAAAAGTATTTAATCAAAACTTTTAGTCTTTGAACACAACTGGGAAGGTATGCATCAGAAGCCAAATATGGCATGACAAATACTTCTAACAATACTTCAATCACATTGTGACTATGACAAAATATTCTCTCTTCCTTTGCCAGCAACCTGTGGCTGAGCTTTTCTAAGCTGGCACTTTCTTCACTTCCTCCTGCACGAGGCTCAGATACATGACCAGATTGCTGCAGGGTGCCATGCTAGTGCGTGTCTGCTGAGGAGCAAGAGGCACTGGTGCACACATTCCTAGACCATGGCAATGTGCAGGAAGCCACTTGCTGCCATCCTTCCTCACAGTGGGCTACGCTGGATGCTATTGCATTGCACGTGTCCTGAGCTGGGGCACGTTTGTCTGCTCAGCCATCGGCTGTTACAGTGGCTGTGTCTGAGCTTGGGCACTGACACGTCCACACTTGCTTCTTGTGTGAGCTGATGTTTCTGTCAGCTTCCCAGTTAATGTCACAAAGCACTCGGGACATCATTCAGTCATTCTGTCTAGTCAGAAAATCCACAGATGTTGAAGTTGAGGAAAATTATCAGCAAACTAGTTCATTACTCTCCAAATCCCAAGAGTTGCTATTAGGGGAAAAATACCCCCACCAAATCCTCAAAACTTTAGAAATATCTATGGGTGGGAAAAGAAAAGAGAAAAACCTCCTTTTCCATTAAGGCTGAATGAGACTGGAAAGCTGAAGGGACAGGAGTTTTGTAGTGCTTTATCATAAATTTGCAGGGCCATGCTTTTGCCTCCTTACGCCTGATAGGTGATATTAAATGGTTAAGGTAGGATGGTATCATGTGAAAAATGGGTAATTCTATTTGCCTCTCTAGGTCTGATATTTTTTCCTTTGGAAGAGTGGCTTGCACAAAATCACAAAAAATCAATGTTTAAAGGAGAACAATTGAAGTTCTACTGAATCTGTGGTTACTTTTTGTCATGGTTAAACAGGATGTCAAAATATAAAGGCAGTTGATTTACTAAAAGGGGAAAGAACATGTAAGATAGCATATTAAAATTTACATCAAAATGTCAATAAATCAGAGAAGGAAAGTAAGACTTCGTGGCTTTATCAGAAAAAACTCAAAAGTAATCTATTAATTTTGCATGTAGTAATACCCAGGCATATATTAATTTAAACACAAAGTGCTGCTATCTTGGGAGAAATAACTTGGTTCAGATAAAACCAATCTTCCTTGCAGTCTCTAATATGTGGTCATGCACAGGTAATGTGTGGTTCCTTAGGGAATACAGAATATGAATTCATCCATCTTCCAATCTCCCAGGGTTGACACTTTAGCAGATGATGAAATGTACATTACTTCATCAACAATAACTTTTGTGGTCTCTAAATGGGTGAACATTGGAAGGTTTACCATGGCTAGGCCCTCACCTTGCATAAGCAACAAGGAATCAATCAACAGTAAGTCAATAAAATCAGCTACAGAGGTTTGTTTGCTTTTTATTTATTTATTTTATTTTATTTATTTTCAAACGTGATTTTTTGGGGGTGAAATTAGGAAGTAGAACTGCAGGTTTCTTTATTGACATGTTTGTTATATTAGTTTCACAATTTACCTGCAGGAGTATGCACAAACATAATATTATGAAATGTTGCTGACTAATATCAGCCAATTTACTGCACAGTTAACCTGTCAAAGTCATTCTTTTACCATAGTATTTTATTAGATAATTAGAAAATTGACCAAAAATAGAATAATAATACAGCATAGTACCGATAATTAGCACTTTGTGAGAAACTGAAGTGTTTAAGATGCTTGTTTCTTGTGAAGCATCTTTTCTGATTTACTTGTGGAGTTGTAAAGCACTGTTGTAAAGTAATGATGGTTCAGAAATCTATTTCATTCTTTCATTGAAGGATGAGGATTTAATTTTTAGAGGACAGTACCGAGACATGAAAGGCCTGGATATTTGGGGAAATTTCTTCATATCTCAAAGTCTTGATGCCACCCAATTCCTCAGTCATCTTTGGAAGATGCCAACTACATTAAATTAAACACTGACAAAAATACTGTTCTTAAAAAAAATTCCTTATGTCTGATACTTACATAGTTGATTCACCATTAGCTGGAGATTTAAAAAAAACCTGAATGGCTTTTTGCTGTGTGAATTTCTTCCAGGCTTCCTCTTTTTCCTCACACATTTAATAAATGTTACAGTAGCAGGATTTATAAGTTCATTAACAGAGGGCTTAATTGTGCCTTCATTATAACTAGCAAGAGAAACTTCTGGAAAAGTTGGGCCAACAGTAGCTTAGTATAACTTTGCAGTTTCTGTATTAAGGCGCAGACGTTACATGAGCTTAAGCACGCAATTAAATGTTATCAGTATTATTAATGTTAAAACTGAAACCTGAGTCAATATCTCTATTTCATTCCAGATGGGACCCTTAATCCTGAGATCCCTCCCAAATGAAGAAGAATGTCAGGTCTTAATTAACTCACAAGAATGTTACAAGTCTCCAGTATTTTTTAAAATGCTTTGAAATTATCAGAAGTTTAATGTGAAATTAATGCTAACAGTCCTTATTACAATAATTATTAACTGTTTACAGTTGTAATCAGGTTGCTAAATGCCCTGCTCGTTGCAGAGGCCGGAAAAAGTTCAATTTGTTGCATAATCAGCTATCTGCTCTTCAGTACACAAGCTAAATATAGTAGAAGATGTCAGCTACTAAATATGTAAGACTTGACGAAACAGCTCCTCTCTAACCTCAATTCTTCCAAACAAGTGTTACCAATTTCTGCAGAATTTTAACTTTATTTAAATATCAGTATGGGAATAAACAAGCTCAAGCCTGTGTCATTTAGATGAAAACCCTCTTTACATGAAGCAGGAATGATCAGAGCAATGCTGTCTTCCTTGAGGTTACAGGCCCATGCTTCTGTTGCAGCTTCCAGCTTTCCCAAGTGTTATGGTTGGATGAGGTCCTTGACACTTATATCTGTCCTAGATGTCTATTTTAGAATAGATGAATTGGTGCTGCCAGGATTTCTGTGGACAGTGGCAGTGCTGGGATCCCTGGGGACAACCGAGCAACTGAGAAAACTTGGGTCAGAATCATCCTCCATGAGCTTGGAGGGGCTTTGAAGAGTCACAGTCTGGAACTATTTACAGCAGCAGGAGATACAAAATAGGATGAGAAGAGAAAGACAAGCTGTGGCTTCCTGCTGAACAATAAATAGTTTTGCATTTCCAAAACCAAAGGTGGGAGAAGCAGAAAGAGAACGCTCCATCTGGCTTGAAGCAGTTGGGAGAGCTGACGGGAAAGAAGGACTTTCTGTTATTTATCAGACTCTTTCTGAAAAATGCAAATGAAGGGTTTCTCCAGCAGTGACAAAAGCCAACAGCTTCTTAAGAATCCATGTTTTACATACTAAGGAGGGGAGACCTGATATTCCCTCAGTCCAATAAGAGCTTTTGTTTTGAACCAGTTTTGTACAAAGTGAAAAAAATGAGAAAATTTTAGCCTAGTCCGCAGAATTGACAGATGTGAATGGACTATTAACCTTTTGTTTATTTGTTTGCACAGGTTTGGATTTGCCTACTATGAATTCAGATTCAGTTGAGTATCCTCATTATTCTTGTAGAATGAATTAAATTGTCAGATGACACCTGCAAATGAAGGTGAATATTTTTGGACTTGCTCATGTTTCTTTGCCCTTCATCTGGTAGTGAGGAGGGTAATAGTGAATAACTCTAGTTGGGATGGGATTAATTTTGTCCAAATTCAGACATTTAAACATGTGCAGAAGGGTCACTCAGGTAGTGGTAAAAGGTCTCAATCTCATTTCCTCCTGGATTTAGTTCAAGACATGAATATTATCTGCATGTACCCAGACGCAGAAACAAAGAGTAGGCTGTTTTCAGACCTTAAAGGTGATACTAAAAAGAGCTGTAACTTGAGCTAAAACTTGACTCCAAAGAAAGCAGACCTTGCCAAGAAATGCAGGTATGATTAAGTGCAGTAACAGTGATCTAATGGACAATTATCAGACTCAAATAAGGAAAACTATTAGGAAAGTTCAGTGCTCGTACTAACCATTTTAAGATCTTTTATATAGGGTTATCACCAATAGGAGATGTATATAAGAATTTGTAGGCATAGCTGACAGTCCCTCCTACAGTTCAATTTGCCTGACACATTCTTTTAGAAGACTCTCTTTCCAGTTACTTAAAATGTTACCAAAGATTAACCAAAGTTCTGGACTAATTTGTTCCCCAGGCTGTGAATGTGTAGTTTTTTACAAGATTTTATGTAAGAATGACCTTAGCGACAAGATCTTTGTCTTTCTGCTATTAAAATTACATTTGTGAAGAGTTTATTAATGCTCCTACACTATAAAGGAGAACCTTCAAGTTTGTTGGCAGAGCATGTTTTCTCTCACATAAGGATCTATATAAATTTAAACATTTAGAAAATCACCAAACATATTTAGTTTGGTAGTAAGGCAATTGAATTTTATCACTGCAGTGTCTGAAGATGTTACCTGTACAATGCACTGAATAGCTGCATCTACAGGGTTCTCTGCATCCCACAAAATGAGTGCTGTTGCTTCACTTAGAAACAGATGCTGGATTGAGAACCCAAAACAAGCACTGTGATGCTTTTATGGAAAGTACTCTCTGGCTGGCATTCCAGACTTGTTTCAATAGTCTTCACATTAACCTTAATGAAGCTGGCCCTACCCATGTCATGGGCTGAAAAACTGTAACAACTTTGAAATACCATAATCTGATTTTGTCAGACTGAGCACCAAAATCGGTGGTGCTGATACCACTTTACTCCTGGATATCTATGCCTAAAAAATAAAGGCCAGATTTCCCTCCAGCATGAGGTGGCAGATTCATATCCAGCTGTCCTTGGCCTTTACATTAAGGTAAGATCTCTGTCTATGTTTCCTCCATTCTCTGTCCACAGGGTCATTTTCTGTAGAAGAAAAGGCAAGGTGGGTACCATAGGATACTCAGTAGTTCTGTGTGATGATTGGGAAGCAGAACTGGGAACTTTTCTGAATCATTATCTGCTTCATGTCCCTGCATGCACAAATAGACTCTGAAACCTCTTCCACTTTCTCTTCTCACCTCCTTTGAATTTGGCTCTACATGCTTATGCCAGTTGTGGTGTTGCCCAGCTCTGTCACCTGGGAGCAGATGGCTGGGATGGCTATAGGGAGTCATCCTGCCCATCCCCTAACTTGGTATCTGCTTTTAAGCCCAGGGTTAACTGAACCTTATGCTTAGCCCTCTGCTCCTGACTGAACTACACAACGGGAAAGGCAGTGCTCACTCTGGTACCACATAAGGCCTGGTCTTGCTGTGCTGACTTATTTTCCTAGATTGACTTTGACTCTGCCTTGCTGCAGTGAACTGTCTTGGCCATCTGAGCTCTTGTCTGACCTGGGTTACTATTCCTGGACTTGTTCTGCTCCTCTATGAGTGCTGTGGGTCTCCACCAGGTGGGTCACAGTCCTGCCTCACTGCCACCTTTTGCCCCCAGCTCCCTGCCTGCTGGGGCACCACCTGTCCTACTTGTTCTCTGGCAAAGATCATGGTCTGATGTAAATAGCAGCACATACCATTAGCACATAAACTCTCCCACCCACATTGAGATGGTTGGTTGGCAACCATAATGATCTTTAAACACAACCTAGATTTAGAAAAAAAAAATTAAAATACATTCACAAAAGAGAAGGTAGTACTGAACATACCAGAAGTCCAAATATCCAGACAAGTATCCAATGAAACTTACCATTGCTAGATGGTCTTGCAGTTCACTGCTGTTTCTCCCAGAAGTGTGGAGTTTGGGAGTCAAGAGGGATTGAGGCTCTTTCCACACGAGCTGAATAATGAAAGTGCTCTGATAAAGCTGGGCACCTTGAAGGGGATCTTCTTGCGGACAAGAAACAACCCAAAAGAAGAGAAAAACTGTGTAGACTAACTAGCATTAGAATGAGAGAATTAGCATTAGAAGTGAGGGAATCATTTAACAAGTAGAATAAAATAACTATGCACCCAATGAGCATTAGTTCCTCTGATTGTTAAATCCTATAAACAGTGAAAAATTTTGAATGACATTGGGTTGCCCAGCACCAAGAAGCCCAGGGTGAAGTAGAACCAATGGGATGCTGCTGGATTCATGAGTGGTGACTTTTCTCCTTCTCCTTCTCCTTCTCCTTCTCCTTCTCCTTCTCCTTCTCCTTCTCCTTCTCCTTCTCCTTCTCCTTCTCCTTCTCCTTCTCCTTCTCCTTCTCCTTCTCCTTCTCCTTCTCCTTCTCCTTCTCCTTCTCCTTCTCCTTCTCCTTCTCCTTCTCCTTCTCCTCCTTCTCCTTCTCCTTCTCCTTCTCCTTCTCCTTCTCCTTCTCCTTCTCCTTCTCCTTCTCCTTCTCTTCTCCTTCCTCTTCTCTCTTTCTCTCTCACCTCCCTCTCTCCCCTCTCTTTTCTATTTCCCTCTCTCTACCTCACATTTACTGTTAAATAAGATCTGTACTACTGATTTCAGCATATGGTCTCATTTGCACCTTAATTCGGGCAGAGGCATCTTTCACTATTCAGATCTTAACAATAATGTCTGCCTTGTTTGCACATAGATATTTCCAGGACATCCTGTGGGATCAGCACAAAGCAGTAGCAGAGAATGATAATAATTCTGTTAACGTGGTTACCCTCACACAGATTGGCAAGTACGGTGTAGCATATGTGATAAAAGACTTTACAAATTTCCAAAATTCAGCTGACCAAATGTGCAGCTGTACTCACTACTCAATGGAGACACATCTGCCATTTGCCAGAAGCTACTGGTAGCATGTATTGTTTTTACTAGCCCTAGATAGCCCTAGATACTAGCACTGGTCCACTGAGTGCTAGTGCAAATAGTGCAAGTGTACATAGTGAAGAAAAGAAGACAAAAAGAAAGAAAAATTTGAAGACTTGACTAACAGCTTCAATGTCTAAATAAAATAGTTAGGAGATTTTTTTTCCAGAGAAATGAATTTTACAAAATCAAAAAGTTAGCAAACATCATTAAGTTTATCACAGGTTTCAGCTCTTCATTGTGAGATGCTTCTTGGAAAGTCCAAGTTCTATGTGCTTTCATCAGAAGGACCATTCACATGCTGAAATCAGACTGTGCCACTCTGCAATAAATTCTTCTGGCACCTGTATATTCCTGAGCCATGAACTGCACTTGAGAGTGACTGAACTTTGGCTGCCTGATAACCTCCACACAATATAAAAAATGAGAAAAGTAGACATTTTATGGAGCTACTTATAAGCTTATCTCCTCCAGAAAGCCTCACTTGCTAAGTCAGTCAGTGGCAGAAGTCAGTCCAAACCTGACAGTGACACTATTCTTGTAGAATAGTGTGTGTTATTCCATCTGGGAGAGAAGAGAAAGTAATGTCAAACTCTAGTATGTGCAAGTGAAAAGAAATCCAAACAAGAAAAGAAGCTGCTGGCAGTTTTATTTTCACTTGAAATTCTATTTATTTTGCTAAATCATTGAGTTACAACTAGAAAATCAGAGTAAGCTCTTGCTGTCTCTCCTCCAAGGCAAAGGGTAATCCTGAACATACCTCAAAAGCTGACAGTTTGAAGAAAAGCCAACCCACATCTCACTGAGCACAGTGTTTAAAACCCACAGATCCATCACTGTAGCAAAGTGCTTTGTCCCTTTCCTCACATTAGCTGACATCTGACTGTTGTTTTGAACTGTGGTACATGGAGCTGTATGTTACTTTTCCATGCCTACTGTATCTTCCTTTCTCTCTCACTAGACTGGTCTAATAAGCTCTTTGCTCTCTTTCCTTCTTTACGTTGCTGAGACTTGGCACTTTGTATGCAGTTCTCATTTTTTCCAGTCCTTTGACTTTCCTCCCTTGTTGCACTGCTTCTGCTTTTTGTGCTGAGTGTCAGTCCCAGCCCTACTTCAACTTCATCTCTCATCTACCCATTGAGTTTGTTTCTAGACCTCAAGTCTATTTCCTGCATGCTACATTTTTTCTAATCACAATCATATTTACTTTTCTAACATTTTTCTACTCAAGATCTTCTTTTGCAGCCAGTCTTTTCAAATTTGGGATAAAAAATAATACCCCTAGTACTCTTTCTTCCATTTATTTCTTTCACCTAATTTAAATTGTGGTAACTGTTTAAAATTTTGAAGACAGCTGGTTCCTACAAGTGTTGCCTGTTAGGTGGGGAAACAACCAATCCATGTGCAGAAAAGAGAGTTTGTTTCTTCAGTATCCAAGTGCCAGGTTAGCTAAGTTCTCATATAGGAGGTCCGCTGACCATTTTTAAGGAAATTTTGACTCCTGCTGTTGTATTTGAAAACCAAATAAGCCTGAGAAACTAAAAATGTTTCAGTAAAAATGTAGAACAAGCAAATGTAAATGTCTGTGGCAGCATTCTGTTGTTTCACTCTGCTGAAGTTTTAGGAAGAAGAAAGACATGAATTCAATATAGATCATAAATTGATAAAAGAATAAGCAAGTATAAATACTTAATAATTGGCTATACATTAGTTATATAACTAAACATACAAAATTTTAAATATTTTAGTTATAGAAATGCAGTCCTATTCCTTAAATCTCCCAATTCAAGAGAAAATTTTTTTTTTAACTTTCATGGCTGTTTTACACTAAAGTAACTTGTCCCACCTTATGCTTGCACAGTGCCTCATGCAACAGAATTCTGCTCTGCCTGGACACTAAAATAAGAAATAAAATAAGAAATAAAATGATTATGCATCCATCATTCCACAAAGAATAAAAATGGAGAGCAGTAATTTACAGTACTGCATTTATAATTTTCTCCTGTTTTACCTCACTACTGGAAGTGAAAAAGGTGAGGTTGAAACACGAACTCTGATCCTCAAAGAACAGCACTGCCATTCTTCATTCAAAAGCTTTATCAGAGACAGAAAGGGAGCAATTGAGTAAGACAGTTTTCATCACATGCTGCTTCACCAAACAGGCTTTTGACATAGTCATATTTTGTGCTCCCCAAAATAGCACTTCAGCATGCTTCAGTTTATGAACTTGTTTTTTTTTTAAAACTCCTTTGAATTAATTAGGCTATTCATCAGTTTGGTAAATGCAAAGAACCTTTTAAAAGGGGAACAGTGATTTTTAAAGTGCTATAATCACTCCATCTAGCTATTAAAAATACTTTCCAATATTTTTCATAGTATATTAATATTCACTTTTTAAAATGCAACATCTTCTGTCCTTAATTTAATATATAACCAAGAAGCTACCATAATATCACTAGGTGAAGTTCTTTACCTAGCAAGGCTTCTATATAAAGCTCCCATTAACATCTGTCCTTCATGTGAACCTTGCTGACACAGGAGGAAATTTTGGGAGTCAAGTAAAGTTTGTCCAATACAGAGTCTGGATCTGGGTCTGAATGGACTCATAAACTGAAGGTGTATGACTCTACCAGCACATCTTCCTCTAGCATAAGCTACCATTATCTGCACCCAAGTAACAGTTTGAGAGAGGTCTCAAGCATTTATGTGTGTGATTGCACTGAGCAATGTTGAAAAACTGCAGAAAAAATTAAGTCCAAAACTGGCTAATTGGCCAGCTACCCTAAGGAATCTTGTGCAATTCAAGTCTCTTGTTTTGCAGAATCTTGCAGCAAATTGCATCAGAAAAAAAACCAACTTTATATACTGCAGCATTTGTAACTTAGTCAGTCAGTCCCAGGGAGGGAATTCACCCCTGAAATATGCGTATTCTAAATGTTTTCAGTCATAGATGGTGTCACAGATGTATCCCTGCTGCAGAAACAGAGGTTGTTACCTCAAAGAGAAAGGCTTACTATTTCGACAATCAATGTGATGGTTTGCAACTTTTACTTTCTTGGCAAGGCCCAAACCCAAAGCTCAGTCATCAGGAGCATTACCTGTGTGACAAGGCTGACTGACCTCGGGCTGTATTGTCACCACCACCAATCTGAGACCTCTGAGGGATACAATGAGCACGGTTCTGCTGTGTGAAATGCCTGTAAGTCTGCCTGGGGCTGGCCAGCTCTGGAGACAGAACTAATACTTGCATTCTTTGTGAGGCTGCTCCTCTGCAGCCAGCAAATGCTGTCATGTGATGAAAGGAAAGGCAGTGGGACTCCTTCAGGCTCTCATTTCCATACAGTAAATGCTTTACAACACTCCTGCATCCCTTTTCTGTACCAACCTGGGTCGTTCACTTCACCATCTCTCACTTCCTGTCTGTTCTCCTCATTTATCCCTCTGCACAGGATCAGCTCTTTTCCATCTATCTAATAAAGTGTCATCCTTCACTTTCCCTAAGTATTTTTTTCCTTTGCTTTGTCATTAATAGCATTTCTTCTCCATGTGTCCCTTCATATTACTTTTTTGCTGTTTCTTACCTTACCTTACCTTACCTTACCTTACCTTACCTTACCTTACCTTACCTTACCTTACCCTGCTTTTACCTTACTGTAACCTTGCTTTACCTTCCCTTTGTTCCATCTTGGCTTGAGCAACATACAGGCAGACTTGATCCCATTCCAGCCACAGCCCATAGCCCACTAAAATCCTGCATGAGCCATGAGGAGAGTGTAGTGATGTGGTGCACACCAGCAATCTGCCATACCTTTAGCAAACAAGAATATATTCTACTCAGCCCGTGGATATTAAAAATTACCAAATGCGTGTGGGAGTGTAATTGCCATTCCTCTCATTTTGCTGTTGGGTTTAAAGCATGTTAAATTGACCACTATAAAAGTATTTCAATTATGCCATTAACAGCAAAAAGAAAGCCAGTCATGAGTCACACCAGTAAATTTTAGGGAAGACAAACAGACTCATACTGTGTGCACACAGACCTCTTCTATTGATATAATACTCGATAATCCTGAAGTACCTGACTCAGTGTTGCATGCAGAGAGCTCAGGAGCCTTCTAGTGCTCAGCGATGCTCTCACAGCAACTTTGACCACAGGTCAAGCCCCAGAAAGGAGCCTGGGAGGAGTGAAGCACAAGGCAAGTGCCCTTCTTGGATGAAGAGCAGGAGGAGATGGTGGCATCAACCTATGCAGGGTGTTTTGCAAGAGCATCAGTGGATGATCTGGGCTTTGAGAAATGAAGCAGGCTTATAAAGACAAGAAGTGTAGCCAAAACATTTTTCTTTCAGGAGAAAACAGTGTGCAAATGGGCACGTAACTGCAGCTTTTACTGAGCTTTACACTCCTCTGTCACACATCTGCAAAAGAACTGCACTTCTGTTTTGAAGGGAGTTTCAACTCCTTTCAATGAAGAGCACCAAACAGCAAATGCACTCTCTTTACTCTGCTATATTTTATCTGATAGATTTAAATAATTCATATAATAGCTACAAAAAAAAATCCCAGAAAGCAAAAGTGTTTTAAAATGTGCTTCCATTTGTGTAGTTCAGGCTTCAGTGAAACAGCTTAAAAATACAGGCCCATTCAAGCTGAAAGAGGACAATTTTGGGGGTTCTTGCACAAAATACTTTTACTCTCAGAGTAGACTGCTCTGAGTGATCCTTTTCTTCCTCAATTTTGTTGCTACAAATAGCAAACTCTCCTGCCTCCAAGCTGCATCACCTTGAGAGAACGAATATTGCTTACAGGATTCAGAACACTACACATGCCATCAAAATATTACAATGCACTTCAGGTCTGGAGACAACACCATGGAAATATGCCCCAAGAATGCCAGAGGTAATGAAAGGCTGATGAATAGAACATGAGATGGAGGAGCCCTGCTCTGTCGATTTCTTCTTTTTTTTTCTTTTTTTTTTCTTCCCGGAAGAATAAGCTATTTTCATTTATTACAGTTCAGGCCCTCTGTTATGCATACCATGCCCATATTGGTTACAGGATGTGTAGTGCTTAAAATGGATTCTGGTTGCAAAATTAATTCCTGCTTTCATTCAGATTACAGGAAGTTTTAGCTACATTTTTTAGTAAATGATTGACATGGATACCTTGATTCATCTGTTAAAATCGTTGAATTATTTTCTTACATAATAAAAATAATTTTTAGAGATTGTAATTACTTTTAAACTGTAAACTATTTCTATACATTTAATAAATTATCCATTAATGAGGCCAATATACTTCCAACAAAAGAAATAAAAGGGAGGACTGTATCAAGTCAATGTAATTTAGCAATTTGCTTGTACATACATCTTAGGTGCCTAACAAAGACAATTCTTCTCAAGCAAGTGCCAAATTTTCCTGTATAGACAATTAAGGTGCATCATTGACTGTTACGATTTCCAGAGGGAGAGAGATGCTATCTCTCAGAGCTGAATGGCCTGGATCCTGAGTGATGAAAAGCACGAAGACACTCCTATTGTATGAGATGCTATTATATTGAAACATTTTTGCATGCAACTTTAACTAGATAACCACCTCTGCATAGAAGATTCTGAAAAGGAGCATTTTAGCAAGCTCTGGAGTTCTTTATGCTCTTGCACACACACTTTCAGTTTGTTGCCTTTTGCTGCTGGAGAGTTAAGAGAAGGCACTTTTTCATCATGCTACCTTTTGCAGAGAAGAGCTGCATGTCAAGGACTCATCCCTGACATCCTACATTGTGCTTCATGACATCCATTTACACCAGGCTTGTTGTACTCCATCCCATGACCTGGGATAATGAGGCATATGGTTGGTGTACCAGGATTTGATGTGTTGCAGCATGGCATTATCTGCCTTGGGAAATGTGAAATGAAGGAATTGTCTGCAAAAATATAATTAAGGATAAGGTTTCTTAGCCCTTAATAGAAGAGCACGAACACTACCAAGGCTGCTGCTGTTTTTCAAAAAGAAATAGAATAACTAATGCCAAATGGAAAGGTTTTATTCTTCTTTGGTTGGAGGAAGCATTTTTTGGAGAATACAGAGCCTCAAGAAATATGGAATGAACTGAAGCAACTGAAATCAAGGTTATATAGTTCTTTTGAAATCATAACTGAGGCTTTGTGTTGGAATAATGTATTATTATATTTTCACATCACCTGCAATCCAGCAAAAGGAGTTATTCCTTGAAAATAAGTATTTAGAGAATTCTTATCCTCACAAAGGAATCACGTCATGAGAATCAAAAGCAAAAGGTTTGCTGGATGATCAGAATTTGGAGATAAATTTTTCTTGTACTACCTGCTCATGAAATCAGCCTACACTGCTGCTGAAATCACAGGGCTTTTTTCATAGAAAAAACACATGTAATTCGTCATTATAAACACAAAAATGCAGCACTAATCATATGCTCTTATGACTAATGGGAATATTGTTGTTGTCTGTAAGGCAGTGGCACATATGAGCAGCCCTAATTTGGATTTGGCCATAATTATGGATTCAGCTATAATTATGGATTCATCACTTTTAGCATCCTGGAATCAGGTGTTATACAAACACAAAGGATGGCACATGCTTGGGAGAGCTTACATCCTAACTTGACATAGCTAATCAATGAACCTCATTGGTAACAAATAGAGGGGAGCATTGAAGAGAAAGAATAAAATGCAGAGAATAAGAACCATATTATTTAAGTGAGCAGAAGCACTTGTTACTTTTCTTTCTTGAGGACTCCTGAGAAAGATAAAGCTAGATGTCTGTTGAATCTCACAGTATGGGAGGATGTGAGAGATGGGCAACTCCAAACCAAGATCCTGGCAGGGATGCTGCACTTCCCATGACAGATCAATGTTTGACAAAACCCTAAGAAGATGGTTTAGCAAAGGAGGAATACAAGGGGAAAAATAAAGTAAAATGTCTCAAAGAAGAAAATGTTTGCAGGATCAGAACCTTGGTTTTTATCCTCTACAGAGTCCCTTATCTCGAGTTCAGTGAAATTTAAAAGCCATTCTTTCCCCTTAGTCTTGGGATGAAGCTGTATAGAGATGATGAGGCTAGCTGTGCAAACAAGGTGAACACTATTTTCCCTCATTGGCCCATCGGGGCAAGAATCTGTAAATTCCATTTTCGTGTATGACAGAATAAAAAGATGTGTGGCTGTACCTTCATCAAGCTCTAAAGTCCCTATATTAACAGCTAGGTCAGGGTGAGTGCATGCTGTTTTAAATGAGAATTAGTCTGTGAGCATCTACATTCTTCTGCAATCCTTTCCTCAAAAGAATGAAGCAAACACATGCCTCTGCCAGGATGGCTTTAGGACATACATTTCAAGAAGACTAGCTGACCCATTGCTGCTTGTTATGGTCAGAAATAGCTTCTTGAAGTAGCACATATAAATGGAGTTAACCTGCTCTAATTAGGGTAACATCATCAGTCAAGAGTGCATTGATAACATCTTAACAGTTTCCTCATCTTGGTTCTGTTTATCACCTCTTCTTCAGATTTTAAATGTTCAGTTCTGACTTTACAAAGACATCAAAATACAAGAACCATGCAAACGCCAATATTCCACTGCCTGAAGTCCTAAATATTGATGACAGCACAATTGAAAGAAGGGCATCAGTTCTAATTTTGTCCTGTCTTCATCCTGCATATGTTGGACATCCTGTAATTGTTAAAGCAGTCCAATGACAGATTCCAGTAAAGTGAAATTGCTTTTTCAACTGTTACAAAATAACAATCACCAGGATTTGGAGAAAATAGCTGAAAATGGTGACATGAATATTGCACTCTCAATCACATGCTTCAAAGCAGTCACTAATATAAAAAAAATGATTACTAAATTTTGATAGTAATACTGATTACGCTGACATGCACAAAAGATGCCTGTTGTCCAATACAGCAAATGTTGAATAAATTGACTTTGCTGCAGAATATAATTATTTCTGTTAATAACAGTCATTAAAGACATGCCAGGCTCTGAGTTTTTTACATCTGTTGAACTTTTATTTTTTGATTATATATGGAAATTGAATAAATAATATTGAATTCACACTAAACCCTTTCACAGATGAGGTCTTTTACATGGAGAAGAGATGTGAATTTAGAAATAAGTTTTCACGCTTTTCATGATACACTGTTGTATTACTGTATGTGTATTTTGAAAGTGAAGTTGAGCAAATTCACACCTGGGGTAGTGAAGTCTGTATTTAAACTTTAGGCAAAGGTTCAGTACATGCTTTGGTAGTGTAGAAGTTCTCAGAGCTGACCATACAAGAATGAGGGTGTGCCCAGATGAAAGGATTCAATTGTACCCCTCAGCTCAGGGGTCCTGGCTTGTCCTTGCCCTGGTGGCATTCCATCATTTGCCCACATGTCCCACATGAGCTCTGCCAATCCCAGGGAAGCTCTCTTCCTTCATACTGCACAAATCATGTAACTTCATGCTTTGAACCATCTGTCATTTAGAAAAGTGTTCAAGTGGAACGGGCATTTAATTACCTCACTGGGAACGCCACTGATCAATTGTTGGTGTTAGTCCATTGTTAGAAATGCCACGTTGGTTCTGATAGTTTCTGATATATATATCTTTTCACAGCAGCCTGTAGAGGTGACCTGCAGGTCCTGCAGGTATTTCCATTACAATATACTGGATTTATCCAGAGGAAACAGTGAGAACAAAGAGCTACATTTATCTTTCACCTTGGCATGTGCACACATATTTCATGCTAGACCCTGCATAAAAATTTTCAGGGGGCAATCAGGATTGGATTGAAGGAAACTGACTGAAAAGGTTCCTTCCACAGTTTTCACAGGAAGCCATAGACTATGTATAAGATATTTTTAAAAGCCTTTTTACTACTTCCATTCTTTTTCTGGTGGTTCACTTTTCAGCTGACAAAGTGATTTATTAACTGTCTTAAAAAAGTTCTATTTCATTGAACAAATGATAAATATCAAAACCTGAAGCCTGACCCAACGTCAATATCAAACGTTTGCAGACTTAGTTTACTTTTCAAAGAATAAACAAAAGGAGAATGAATGGATACTCAATATAAGAACAAATTAGAAAAGAATTATTGTTAGCTACAGTGACTGGAACACTCAACTCCCTGTGTTAATTCCACTAGAGGCAGATTACAATCACATATGAAAACTGTGAATTTCCCCTCCTTCCCTGGATAAAGGGAGCCCATGAAGAAGTAAATGTAGTTTTCATTAGCAAAATAAAGCAAAACACTAACCTGTGTCCTTCTCCTACCCACCATCCACCTTGGGAGTGCTGTTTGACAATCACTGTTGCCACTTCTGCTAAATTCATGGAGAACTGTGACTTGGTGCTCCTGCAAGTAACTCCAACAGGGAAGATGGTGTCATTCCCAAATACAAACACACACACACACATTTGGCACAAAGGCGAACACTGGGAAGCAGTGAAAATTCATTAATTCATAGAAAATGTGATTTCCTACTGTTCATGAATGCCATTAGTTTCATTTAAGCCATTTATGACTCCTTCATTGTATTTTGTTTAAGCTCCAGCCTTCCTAAATTGATCTCCTTTTCATTTCAACTACTGTTTAAATACAGAAAGACATGTAAATATGAAAATATTCACAATTTTGATTCTACTCATTTTACATCTTGCTAATGTTTGTTGAACTGTCAACAAAGAATGGAAAGGATCAAATAGTACCCAGCTGCAGTGACACCTGGCAACTCACTACACTGACCTGTGTCAGTCAATTCAAGCCAATGGTCCTGCAAGAAGAATGGAAAATCCACATGATCAAGTGAGACTTCTTGCAACAGCACCATTACCTCATTTTATCCACATTAATTTTCATTCCCTCCTTGGAAGGTGGTGGAGGGCTGAAAAGGTCCAAAACTCTCCAGAGCAGATCCAGAAGTCCTGTGGCCTTGTAGTTTCTTAAATTGCACTTCAGCACCAGTAGCAGAGGAACAAATGGTGCATGAGTTTCATCTGTGGGAGTGTACATACCGTTTTCCCCAAGCAAATCCTAGACACTACCAGCAGATGATTTACCAGCATAAGCCAGAATACCTTTAGGCTCTTAGAAACACAGCTACTCTGAACATTTCCTGGTGTCCATATGGCACAGCAGCATGTAACAGAAACAAACTCATTTTTCAGAAAGAATCTGGAAAATCGTTCAAGGAAAAAGATTTTTTTTTTTTTTTTAGTAGAAGCAGAGGGTCAGGAATGGAGATCTTGTAGTGAAAGAAGCAAGAAGATGGAGGCAGTCAGGGCAGATTCCTCCACTGAAATGCACACTTCCTCAGTGGAAAGACGACCAGAAGAAAGGCAGGTTTGAACCAAAACTAAGTACTAAGGGTTTTCCAGATTTATCCCTGAGCTCAAGGAACCGTTGCACAAAAGTATATATTTTAGTAATTTAAAAATTAAAATTTGATTCTACTTCTTGAGCTTTTCACAAAGATGAAGTAGGGGAAATTTTTTGCAGCTTAAGGAATACTAAGGATACTTATTTTTAGTTATTCTTGCATGGGTCCCTACTGTGTCAGAACTGGCTGAGACAGAGAAGCCCCTGCACAAAAGCAAGGACAGGATAAGGAAGTGGAGAATGGCATTCTTCAGCGAGACAAAAATAGAGCATAGACAGAAAAAAATTGAGTTTCTGACCTGTCTTTTCTTCTGTAAGATACCAGATTGGTAAACAGTAAGTGTAGCTTGTCTCCCTGGCACTAGCTGAAGGCCAAAGATAGCACATCGACCTTCTCCAGGGTCTGCTGGGACTGGAGTAACCTTCAGGGTCAGGCTTGTCAGATTTGCTGATATCACAGGAGATTGTCTCCATGGCTAAAACACAGGCTGCTGTCATATATCTTTTTGCTGCTTATCCAAGTGACCATGAAGAAAAAAATCTATTTAGTTTCTCTGAAGTAGAAATGCACAAAATTCATGTGGTTGGGAAAAAAGTGTGGCTAAATGGTGTTGGGATTTGTCATAAAAATAAATATATTTAATTATGAAGTCTAATTCTCCACCAATTTTTAGATTCCTACATAATAATAAGAAACTCAGTTTATGTGAATTGTTACAGTGTCAGGACATTGACAGAGTCTGTGACAAGTGCTTCTGGGGAGGGCAAAACAGAAAGAATCAGAAAGAAACAGAAAGAGTAATAGTGCTATACAGACTGGAAAATTTCAAAGGCAAACCCTCTACTTCAAAGAAGCATACTCAATAAGCTCAGAACACAGGGAAGAGAAGCCAGTTCCTGAGCAATTCCATGTGTCATCCAGGTCCAGCTTAGTCACAACTCGCAGCAGTGTTTCATCCATAGCTGGATACATTCCCCACAATATTAATTACCTGGTTACTTTATTCCTTGGGCTTTGCCAGAGAAGTGGGACTGTCCCATTCCTGGAAGTTTTTGAGGCCAAGCTGGATGAGGTTTCAAGCACCAGATCTACTGGAAGGGATCCCTGCCTATGGCAGTGAGGTTGGACTCAAAGATATTTAAGAGTTCCTTCCAACCCAAACTGTTCTATTACTTCAGCTTTAACCTCCTCAAATATAGTCAGAATACAGTTATAATACTTCAGCTTCAAATTGGAAGGGTAGAGGCAACTCTATTATTGTGGTTTGTCTTGCTTTCATTTGATTTCAGAGATCTGATCCTTTCAAGATAATAAGTTTTCATTCTGAGAGTTTCTGGTAGGGACCCATCCTTTAGAACTGAAAAAATCATCAGAAATGCAAAATCCTGTGGAGCAACATTCCCAACGATAATTTGGTAGAAAGAATATGTATTCTTCTAAAAGAAAAACACCTTTTTAAGATCATATGATTGCAGGAAAGATTTTTAAGTGTGCAAAAATAAGTTAAGGGCCTATTTTCTGTAGAGATATGGTGGAAATAATGTGTCTAACTAGCATTTGTATCTTCTGAAATGTTCCTCTTCAATGAATATTCAGTTATTCATTTTGCCAACATAAATGAACAATTTTCATTATGTGCTTAGGTAAACCTATTGTACTGAAACCTGAAATGGTTGTAAATTATATATATGGCTATTTTATTTTTTAAATCTCAAGTAGTCCTTTCATGTAGTTGCTGCTGATTATTAAAGAATCATTTACTATGTTCTTTACATATCATATAGGTGCTCATGAAGTGACGATAAGTATGTTCTGAAATATCTATCATAAATGGATGTCTTTGAGTTTTAATTTATCTTCTTTTCTGGAGAAGCAGAGTCCAATTATTTTCTGTGTTTTTTTCTGATGGTAGAATATATCTGTTTTATCACATAGCTCAAGTAAGCTTGCTTTGTTAACTACATGCATTTAAAAATATTTTACTCTATTCTGACATAACTGCTTATTCTAAAACTATAATTTATAAATTATCTTGAGAAATCTCTCTAGCAAAATAAATTTCTTTTTCTTCAAACTATTTTGAAGTGATTTGTTTTGGATACACTGGAACTTTTCTGAGCCTTGCATCTAAATTTTAAGTCACCTACTTAGTCAGGGAGTTAAACACATTTCCCCATAAGGTGTGCACTTTACAGGTTTTAAGTGTGTTTTCAAAACTACCTCTGTCAAAATCCTTGTTATCAAACACAGCATGTATTCAGCTTTTTTATTCCTTTTGGTTCTGAGCCTCACTCTAAGAAGAGTGAGGCAGTCAGTATTTCTTCTCTTTTTGATTTTCTCCTTGACCTGTCCTTGAATATTAAAATGTTGGAATTTCTTTTTGGAGAAGTTGCAATAGGTTCACAATGTCATGTAGCAGTTAAGTAGTTCATTCTGGTTTCCTTTTTAAAATATAATATAAAAACTCCCCAACTCTCGTCTTCCACAATGACTACAGATGGAATTTCTTCTCACCCCCCTCACCAAATATTTTCAAGAAATCTTTTTCCAGAACTCAGAAACAAATTTTTTTTCCTTACTCAATGGCCATCTTCATCACCTTCCTTTCAGCCTTCAGTGTCACACTGCCCTTAGAGATCTCAGCATCACCCTTGATCAAGGTGATGCTCCTCCTTGACTGAGGAAAAAAGAGGGAGCATCAAAGTGCAGGGGAGAGATTCAATATTGCCTTTGCACAAAGAGGCAACACACCACAGTAATAGTTCTACAATAGCTGTACTTCTGTGCTGCAGTAATGTGCTGTGCTACTGTAATATGCTGGACTACCATAGCAGCTCTGCTATCCTCACTTCCAGAGGAAGAGTCATAAAATGAAATTGCTAAAAATAACTCTTCAGATGAGAAGCTGTTCCTATTCAGCTTATAAAAAGGAGGCTGAGATAAGATCTTGCGTAGCTACTCATACATGTAGGGGAAAAAAAGGTGTAGTTCTGGCTTTTAGGAAAGAAAGTAAAACTGGAAGTCTATCCAGTATTATACAACATGAGACAACCAGATCCAATGAGCAGAAGTCAGGAAAATTCACCTTGACATATGATGCAGTTTTCTAACAGGGAAGATGATAAATTAACACTGATTTTGGAGGGTGGTGCAGTCACTATAATTGGAAGGTGACGTTAGTTGCTGTCCTAAAGATAGGATTTGATCCAGCTTCTGAGGTTGTGAAGATAGCACAGGAAGGTACCAAAGTAAACTTAAGAGGTTGTGGTCCTTCTTGCCTTGGATCTTTAAATACCACTCTGCCATATACTTTCAGCCACATATTCCTAGGGCAAGGAAGGTACAACAGTCTTGCCTGTGCAGTGCCACAGAAGTGGTAGGTCTGCAATAAATGACTGTAATCTGTTCCCAAGGCTCCTCATTTCAATAAGAACAACAGTTGGATAAATTTTGTTTTCTCCATTTTTCTCCCTTATTCTAAGACATCAGACTTTGGAGCAGGATAACAGATGAACTGGTATTCTGAAATGCATCTGTCAAAAGATGGATGATTGACATTTACTTAAAGTCAAACTGAACATCAGTTTTGGGATTATAAAGAAATGCTTCTGGGAAGAAAAATATATTCATACTGGAAAGACTCATGGCACTTTTTGCAATTTAAGTAAAAGAGATCCTTTCAGTTGTAGTAGATTCCCTTTGCTGTAGACTGATGCCTCAATCTTGTCTGTTCCCACTCTGGTACCAAAGAGTTTAGTTGCTTGAGGATTGAAATATTTAAGTCTAATTAAAGTCATTGTGTTCCGAACGGAATGTGTGGGTGACATATACAAGCCTTTAATACATGAAAGGCCAGTTTAAGTAATTTAACAGTCATCTCTGGCCTCTGAAGATGACATACTCCATGAAATGGTGAAATTACTACTTCTCTTAATTGATCTCCCTCATAAATACAGCATCAAATCCACCCATCTGGTGTCATTTGTTACCCTAAATGTTTTTGCTTACTGAGAGCCTTTTGGGCCTTTCTTAATCCCATCTCCTTTCAATTTCTGCTACAATGTGTGCACCCTGCCAGGGTGGATGGGCAACCTGCCTCTGCCTTGGTTCCTCTCTGCTTCCTCATGGAGGAATCTGTGGAGCTCAGCCAGCAGCAGGGAACTGATGAACTAAGCCATGCGTGACTCCTACAGCATCTGGAGATAGCATACAATATCCTGGAATCACCCCAAAATTGGTGTCTCCACCAGAAGCCAAAGGGTTTAGACTCTTACTTTTGACCAGGAAAACATCTTGACACCTTATGGGACCAGGAAAACAAATGACATCTTCTGGGACTTACTAAGTTTGTCTATGATACTAAATCGGGAGGAGCTGCTGACTCCTTTGAAAGCAGATGGGCTCTGCAGAGAGACCTTGGCATAGTCGAGGGTTGGGCAATCACCTGGGATGGGGCAATCCTGGATGTAGGTACAGAGTGGGGAATGGGATGCTGGAAAGTAGTGCCAGGGAAAGGGACCTGGGGGTCCTGGCTGAGGGGAAGTTGAACATGAGTCAGCAGTGCCCTGGCAGCCAGGAGGGCCAAGCATCTCCTGGGGCTCATCAGGCACAGCATCACCAGCTGGGCAAGGGAGGGGACTGTCCTGCTCTGCTCTGCACTGGGACAGCCTCCCCTTGAATATTGTGTGCGGTTTTGAGTGCCACACTATCAGAAAGATATTAAACTATTAGAGAGTGTCCACAGGAGGGCAACAAATTTGTTGAAGGGCCTTGAAGGGAAACCTTATTAAGAGTGGCTGAGGTCGTCACTTGGACTGCTCTCAGTCTGGAGAAGAAGAGATTGAGGGGAGACCTCACTGCAGTTACAACTTCCTCCTGCGGGAAGAGGAGGGGCAGACTCTGATCTGTTTGCTGTAGTGACAGGACCAAAAGGACTGACAGGAAGCTGTGCCAGGGGAGGTTTAGGCTGGACATTGGGAACAGATTTTTCACCCAGAGAGTGGTTGGGCACTGGAACAGGCTCCCCAAGCCTTACAGAGTTCAGGAAGTGTTTGGGCAATGCTCTCAGGCACATTGTGTGGGTCTTGGGACTGTCCTGTGCAAGGCCAGGAGTGGGACTCAATGATCCTTGTGGGTTCCTTTTAATTCAGCGTATTCTATGATTCTACAAAAAACAGTAAGAGCCTAGTAGCTAAGAGGCTCTCATTGCCTGTTCTCATGGTTCCAAGAAAAGGAGCTTCCAGAAGCTATAAACACATTCATAAAGCAAAGATAAATGGAGAAGATACAAGCAATCACAGGAGCAATCCTTCTTACACAGGGAAGAGGTGTCCAGCACCTTTAGCATGTCTGTATCAGAAAACTAAACAACTGGTAATGACATCTGCCTTACCACTTCTCGTCAGATCTAGTAAAGTTGCACAACACCTCAGATTCACCTCTACCAGGACCTGTTTTATTTGGATGATCCACACCCTCACCTTGGGGTATTGCTTTCTGTCCCTTTTCCCAGAAGACCAAAATCCCAGTCCTTATTTTGGTCATGCCTTCAAAGCTTGATCCAAGATAAATCATCTTGGAATAGACTTTTCAGGCAGGGTAAAAAAAAACAACAAAAAATCAAAACATATCGAGATTAAAAAACCAGCCCCTCATACACAATCCCATTAGTTATAGCATCCCAGAACTCTACTCCCTGCCCAAGACTCCTTTGAGCTAGAGCAGGTAGAACGCTGAATAAAATACTGCCATGTCACAGACGCTTAAAATTCTTGGAGCATTAGCTTTAAAAAGCCTGGGAATCTGGTAGATAGTGTTTTATATTTACTTTGTGCTGTACAAACAGGTCAAAGAAAGCACAGGGAGTGGACAGCCAGGTTGGTTCCTTGATTGCTTGGAAGTCAACAAATAATTTCACTGTATCCTGAAAGCATATATACATATATATACAAACATATATACCATCTCATGTCACACAGAGTGGTTTTACAATGAGAGTTTTAAAGTACGTAGTATAGTAAGTTCTGTGGAAGGCCAGTTTGTGCAAGCAAAACACAAAGTGTCTAACTGATTGATGAACATCTGAAGAAATTTGAGGTGTTTGGCCTGGCAGGAGAAAAGACAGTGCCTACATTTCCTTTAGATTTAATGGTGCAGGGTGGGTGTCTCTGAAGACAGTGGGAGATGCAGCCTCACTAAGTCAGACCTTTATCTTTCTTCATTAGTTACACAGAGACTAAAATGTTAAATGACTTTGCCTATTTAGAATCCACTCCACATAGTCCTCTTTGAAGATACCAAACTAATAAAGCATGACCAGATCTTTTTAAAAAATAAAATGATAACCATTTTGTCCCACTTTTCTATCACATAGACAGTAACAGAGCAAATGTTTGCTCTAGAAGGGGACAGCCTTGGCTGTGCACCCTCATAGACCCAGGGAAGTTTGTCTTCATCTTTTCTAGGAGGATCTCCTAATAGGTTCTGGTGCAATAAATAGAGGAGAGTATCTCCTCCTTTTGTTCTAATGTGGAAAGGTACCAGGTGAAAAAGTCACGGAGTTTCGTACCTGGGACACTGTTATCCAGAGATTTGTGTGTGTAAATTCCATCATTTTTTATATGCTTTCCCACTTTTTTTTTCCAGGAATTAACACAGATATGCCAGGTGATTGAGACTTCTCCCTTTCCAAGTTGCAAGAAACAGCTTAACAGCTATTTGTGCAGCCAGCCACATCCATAAGTTGCTAATATGTATGAATGGTCTATGGCCCCAGGGTGGAGGAGGGCATAATGCATGCAATATATAAAGTAAAAGCTGTATCATAACCCCTGAGCTATAGCTACTAACAGAGGTAGCTAACTTTCCCCATAGGGACTGCTTTTCTTCCCTTTGTAGTGATGTGCTATCTGCAAGTTTATTGGCTGCCTTTCTTCAAGCCTTTCCAACTATTAGGAATAAAAGCACATATCTATCATAATATCTGAGGCGTTTGTGAAACAACATTTTCAACAGCAACTCAGTGGTGAACAAGATCAAGCGGAGAACCAGAACTGTTTTTGCAAAGGAGAAAAATACAACTATCATTTTAAGATTGTAGGTTAGGAGGGTCATTCCTCCCTTCTTTCTCCTGCTGTCAAAAATAAAATCCAGTTTGGCATAAAAGTCTCCTGTGTGTGTTTTTGCATGAATGGGCTCTACAGGGACACACAGGACATGGATGGAGAAACAGTTACTGAAAACAGCCATTCAAAGGTAGGTGATGGGACTGAAAGGGAGCATGGGAGAGTCTCCCAAGAGCTGAGGAAATGCCAATCCTCCTCTAAAGCAATGAGAATGAATAAACTCATAACACCACAGGTCAGTGGAATTTGCCCATGGGCACCATCCTCAGCAGTGGGTGAAGTGTCTCAAAGGACGAGGCTGTCTCCCTGCAAAGGCTGTGATCGAGCACACACCTGCCCCATGGGGCTGGGAGCCTCAGAGGGTGCCACGCCAGGCTGACCCAGAGCCCTCAGAACGAGCATTGATGATAATTGCAGTAGCCTGCATCTATTAGCAGTACTGGCTTCAGTTATACTGAATATCAGATACTAGCAGGGCTCTGTGTCTCCCCTGATTGGGCAACAGGGGAAAGCGAATGTTCAAAACCTCCAGCCTATTTTATACTAAAAACGAACCTTTTGTTCCCTGCAAAATTACTTTTTTTTTTTTTCCCAGCCTTTTGCTTTTAAGGCTGTCTTGACTACCATTTGGGGTTTTCAGTCATTTATGATTATTGTTATCTTTTCTTTATTTACTTCACTGGAAAAACTGTAGATGTGGGGAAGAAAAGGCATCTTGCCAAAGCATCAAACGTTCTTGTTTTGTTTTTCAGGGATAAATAAAAAAAAATACGACTTTAATTTAAACAGAGAGCATTTCTGAAAAGAACCAACACTTGTCAGTTAGCTCTGTTAGGAAATAACTGAGAGCCCTCCTTGAGCATAATATGATAGGAACAAAATCGATACAGCTGTGCAACTGCCCACATGTTCTGGGTAGAAGAGGGCAGCAGATGGATTGTGAAAGCTGCTTCTTTCTGCAAGATTCACAGGCACTTTCTGCCTGGAAATAAGCTCAGGTTAGTTTATTAGGAAATGAATAAATGGTGAGATCACTTCAGAGGCTTTTTGTAAAATTGAATCTTCAGCAATCCTAAATATAAATCCACATTCCTTGGTTCCAATCTTGTCCTGCTCTATCTATGGTTAGAGTTTGTCTGTATATGGGAATTTAGCTACAAGATAAAATAGTCCTTTATATAAATATCTTATGAGTCAGTCCCAGCTGTAACTCCGAAGTGGTGAAGTCGTTAAGTAAATGCTGTTAAGAGAAATGTAAAATGAGCTATGATTTCTTCACAAGAAAATGCTTTTATGGCATTTAATAAAAGAAAAAAGGTTTCAAAAAAGCAGCATTGAACTCCATGTCATGCTGTACAAATTTGAAAAGTAACAGGGTTAAAATAAGATAAGAATCAACATGTCTGGCATAGCTCCCCTGATAGGTTTACATCCTATGATGCTTCAGTAGATCAAATCTTACAATATTTTCATTATAAGAGAAATGGATCTTCTATGAATATGAGAAATGATGTACCCTGTGCATAATGTGTTTCTGTCTGTAGATAAATCTTTGTATTATTAGCTCATCAAACTTAGTCTGTTATTCTATTATTAAAACTGGTTAAATTATTAATATAATTTTAATCAGTTGAATTAATGGATATAATGGTGCCTTTTGGTAACTTTGATTTCTACTTCTTCTCACTATGAATATTAAAAAATTATAATTAAAAGACACACCATATTTCTAAGTTTCTTTTTCCATTTTTATATTTCATGTAAATATAAGCTATGCATTTTTTATTTTTTGTCACAGAACAGTTAATTCCTTTGTAGCTGCATTAAAACTGGACTGCCTGGGGAGCAAGCCAATTTCATCAGAAATTAAAAAGGTCATTCTTTTAGGTTTTAAAATATACTGAGTAACATTTTTTACAGGCCATATGTTAAAATAGAACCATGTTCTGATAAGTGATCATCATGTACACTGGCTTCATGGGATTCTAATTTTTGTTGTTCTTTAATAGTTTTATTCCACATGTGTTGCTTTATAACCAAAGTGTGCTTGCCAACTATGCAAATATAATTGTGGGAACATATGCTATGTTTCTTAGGTATATAGAGACAACTTGGGAAACAGCCTCCATCAGCATCAAATTTTGTTTCCGTTTGTTTCATTGCCTCGTTTAAATGTTCCTGGACGCCATGGAATTGTCTTCTAAAGTGTCAGTAGCTTATAACTGGTAAAAGAGCCTTGTTCCTTTGTGGTCACATCTGGCCTGCATTGCTAACACCAGCAGAGAGAGTTTACAAGCACTCCCTTTTGACCTGATGGCTTTGTGTAAGACCCATCACAGGATAAGGATGGCTGCCTCACAAACAGGGACGTGGACAAGGCAGAGGTGTTTAACACATTGTTTGCCTCTGTCTTCAACACTGATGATGGACCCAGGGCATCTCCAGCCCTGAGCTGGAGAACCGTGATTGTGGGAATGATCAACTCTCAGATGACCCTGAACTTGTGAGGGATCTGCTGCTCCAGCTGGATCCTTACAAATTGATGGGGCCTGATGGGATGCATCCAAGAATCCTTAAAGAGGAGCTAATGTCACCACAAAACCTCTCAATGATTTTTGAGCTGTCTTGGAAATCCAGAGATGTCCCAGCTGACTGGAAGCTGGTGAACGTTGTCCTGATTTTCAACAAGGGCAAGAAGGAGAACTGGAAACTGCAGGACTTTCAGGCTCACTTGAGTGTCTGGTAAAGTTATGGAGAAGATTGTTCATTGCAGTTTACAACTTCCTCAAGAGGGGAAGAAATGGAGATGGTACTGATCTCTTCTCTGACTAGTGACAGGACCTGAGAAAATGGCCTGAACTTGTGTCAGTGAAAGTTTCAGTTAGATATTAGAAAAAGGTTCTTTATCCAGATGTGGTCTGGCATGGGAACAGGCTTTCCAGGGCAGTGGTCACAGCACCAGCCTGACAGAGTTCAAGAAGTATTTGGACAATATCCTTGGGCACACGCTGTGAGTCTTGGGGATGGTGCTGTGCAGGGCCAGGAGTTGGACTTGATGATCCTTGTGGGTGCCTTCCAACTCAGCTTTTTCTGTGATTCTGTGAACTGTCTTGGGTTTGGTGGTTAAAGCCCAACAGGAACTAAATTAACACTGAGAACAGATCTGTGGCTGATGGTGCTCCTGGTGCTGCCATGCTGGAAGCAGATTATGTTCACACTTTCAAGTCAGGAGACACTGTACAAAGAAAAGGTGTATCCATTTTCCAGGACACAAAATGAGGGAGAGATCAATTACAAAGCAATGTTCTCTTCCTTAGAAATGAAAACTGGACAGAAAGTCAGGCAGAAAAGAGAAATGTCTGCAAAACCCAAGACTCCAGACCAGAGGGGACAGCAACAGAAACAACACAAAAGAGGTGTGAGTATTAGCAAAGCCCATGAAATCTGGCCTCTTTCCTAGGAGGGTGAGTGGGAAGCTGAGTGTTGTTTGAGGGTCAGCACTGTGAGTTACTCAGAGTGACCTGTTCAGTGGCTTAATTGCCCCTGTACATGCAAATGACACAGAGAGGTGAGGGCAAGTGGTGTAGCCTGCTTGGGCTAGCTGGCCACCATCAGGCAGCAGGGAACAGAGGAACACTGTGAAGTGGTAGGAATTAGGAAATGTGGCTATCTGAATCATGATTTGTACCACTGCAGGGCTATTTTCCAAAGCCTTTACTTTTTATGGCTATGACAGAAAACCCTTTACATGGAATAAATAATAATACTAGGAAATTATGCCAAAATGGTGTTTAGCTTTTTTGATGAGGTTTAGATCTGGAGACAAGCACTGCTGCTGCAAGTGGCACTGTCCAGCTTTCTGCAGAGCACTGCCTATGTTCTTTGAAACACCACTTTCAGAAAATGCAGCCTGTGTGAACAGAAATGTTCAGTTGGACAGGGATTATTTCCAATTTGTTTCTTTGCATATGAAGTGAGTGTCAGTTTGGTCAGAATCATGCTCTAGTTTAACAAAAGAGAAATGAGAATTGAATAGTCATGTTTCCTCTAGGATGAAAACCTAGACCTTCTAAATATGGTGCTTAAATTTAAAGCATCTGAGCTTTAAGTTGCAAAGCTTAGCAAGACGATAGTAGGAAAATATTATTCGCTAAGATTAGTTAATCTGTAAATGTTTTCTGAGTGTTCAGAAAATGTGTAGGTCCATGTAGCAGCTGGTGAGTAGTACTATTTCTCTCATCTGAATGCCTGCAGATGCTAGGGTAAGAAATGTTTATCTAAGAAACTGCTCCCTGTCTCAGAAGCACACGGTCAGACTTTGTGAGGCCCTGAGAAAGAAGCAGGAGCAGCCAGTATCACACTGGAGACATCACTATTCCAATGGATGTGAGGAGGAGCTTTCCTTTCCTACCTACCTAAAGCACATAAGGGGAACACACAGAATAACTGCCAAGCTGCCATGGAGAATTAACTACTTGATCTGGTGTGCTAAGTTCTGAATGATGTAGGTCTGGGAGTAAGATGTTTAGTGCATTCTCGGGATAGCTCTGATTAAAAAATTGAGCACCTCTAGAAATTAACTTAGATTTTGTAAAGAACAAGGTAATTGAATCAGATCTTTGTATGGGCTCCAAGTAATAATCACGTTGAGCAAAACCATGCCTGAGGCTGAGCTATTGAGTTCAGGGCTGTGAGGTGAGAGTTAAGATGGGAATGCTGTATGCCCAAGTGCGTTTTTGGTCATGTGTTTTTCCAATATTCCTCATTCAGTCATTTAGCTTGAAGTTAAGGAAGAGGAGAAAGAATCAACAGGTGGGTGCATAAAAGGGCCCTGAAGTTTTGGTCCTACTTGCAGGCATCCAGAGATGAATCTTTGCAAGCTGCTTGCATCTATGTACGGGGAAGAAATGGTCTCACAGCAGCAGACAATGGACAAGTAATAAAAAAATTAAATTAGATAAAATTAGTTTAAATAATGAGAAAGAATATAGAGGAAATGATCTCAGAGGCAGGTGCCCTTTTGAGAAAGTAGCTTTATTAGATTTTGATTTAATTTATTAAAGCCAGGCTGATCGTGTCCTTTTTTAATGCTGTGTGGAACATTATCTTTTACTCCTGTTGATGGACAACGACAAAAAGCAGTGCATTTAGAATTGAGTGTAGCTAGAGAGAGGAACTGAAAGTTTTGATCTGTTTTTTATCCTCTCTCCATATTTTAGGCCTATTTGTCAGTTGATGCCTGATAAATAGGCTTACTGCATAAAAACAATGAAGCCTTACAATTTTATGATACCTTGTGGCAACTAACTTGGAAATAACCTCAATAACACAATGAGACATATTTGCTGCCTAAATAATGAAAAAAAAATTAGTAGTTATTTTAGCTAAAGATTTTCAGGTCTAACATGTTTTCAGTTGTCAAACACATTTTAACTTCTTGTCGCCTTCAAATGAAAATCAGAGAGAGATTATGGGTTCTTTCTATTCTATCTATGCAAAGATGACCTAAACATTCTTTTTATCAAACCATATTTCTTGTCCTTGCTTCCTTGCAAAGCATGTTTTAAGAAGGAAGAAATGGGGCCCTCATTCCTAAACCAAACTCCTTTCTTTTTCAAATGGCAATATGCCTATACCAGCTCTGGACACACTGCAGGGCTTTGCCTGGTTTTTTGTCCTTGGTCTCTCATCAGTCCTAATGCAATTTTATTTCTTTTTAATAAAGGGTTTATGAAGATACTTGTAAACGAAGCAAACTCAAATTTTCCCATATACGTAGTGCTCTCTACATTGTTCTGTGACACCATGAGAGTTTGTGAATGGTGTGAAGAGAGATGAATATAGTCCAGAGTAGGAAACTATTGAATCAACCTGTGCTGACTATTTACTTTCATCTGTGTCATTCCAATACATTCCAGGGATAGTTAGACCCTGGATGTCTAGATATCTAGGCAAGTTTGTTACTTCCTATGGTCTTATTCTCAGAAGATGCTTCCCCAGTCTCCACCCTTGCTGACTGGAAAGTTTAGAAAACGTTCTTTCCTGCTCAGATTCAGGCAGTCCTGAAATGGGATTCAGAATGCACAAGGAATATATAGTAAAAAAAAATAAAATTGGACCCTAGGTTATTTATTAAAGAGCACAATTGTTTTCTGCTTTGCCTGGTTTTTCACAGCAGTATTTTCATCCTTGTCAACTGTCACTTAAATTAGATTCTTTCTAGAACTCCATTGAAACCTAACACATGTTGGAGGTGGGATTAATAAATATAATCAGTAATTTATTTGCTCTTAAGTGACTTCCACTAGCCTTATCTTGCCACCATTCAGTATGAAAATGAGACCTAGTTGAAGAACTAATAGCGGAATTTTTGCAGCTGCTGCAGCATCCAAACATATATTAATATCAGTAAAGGTGATTTCTGTGTTTCTTGATTTTGCTGGTCTAGATGTGACTTCAGATACGTAAATGGGGTTAATCAAATGGCTTTAATTCTGTTTTTCAATGCTTTGTTGCTTTATCTTTTATTTAAAAGTCAGTGAACTGTTGCCCCTAAGCTGTACATTTTTTTTCCTTTAAAACATGGTAGCAGGGGGGCTCAGATGTCTTTATAGAGGATGATAAGACCATTATTCTAAGCCATCTTCTGCTCTTAGCTTGTATCCCTAATAAGGAATAACAGCTCCAGTGATTCGACAGTGATTCCAGGTTATTAAGGATGCATATGGGAAACAAACTTGGGCTTTGTTTTCCAACAGTGCTCACATTTTATCATACCTCATTTTGAGGTACCTTTTTCTATGGTTCTGTGACACAAGGCAGAGCATAGCCATTTAGTGTAACATAAATGCAAGATCTAAGAGGTGCAGTAGATACATTGTCAGTCTCTCTAGTAATTTATTATTTACAGTATGTTCTCATTCATTTGCAGTACAGAAGTACATCACTACATGTTTTAATTTATTAAAGAGTAGACTGTTACCTCTAAGGCCCATGCTCCAAGTACAAAGTAAAGCTTTTAAGTGAAAAAATTTTTGGTGATTTCTGCACAAACTCTGTACAGTACAAACAGCTACTAAAAAAAAAAAGTCAATGCAAAAAGCTGGTGAGTTGCCCAGATCAGACCTGAAACTAATAATTTGGTTGGGAAAAAAATATGAAAAAGATGTGAACAACTCAAAGTAAATGTTTTTCCTTAGGGGAAAAAATTAAAAAGTTTTTAGAAAGATGTTCTAGATGAAAAGCTTTTTCAGCACAAACATCTACTAAATACTGATATGAAGAGAAAGACATGAAGAAAGAAGTTATGTATGTTTTATTTGGCACCTTCCATTCTAAGGTAAGATTTGGTTTATTTTGCCTTCATCATTTTTATTGGAGTTGCTTTTTTTTTTTTTAATAGCAAAATTAAATCAATTCTAGACCCTTTTCTTTTTCCATAAAATATATATTGCAAAAAAAAGGACTTGAGACATAATTCTCATTTATAGATAGGCCTTCCTACTTTATTCTTGCAGAATAGAAATTGTTAGAGTGAATTCCTTCCATATTAAAACCATTAATACACTAGAGACACAAGTGAGAATGACTGACTAAATCAGGATAGCAAGGATTTAGTCGTTGGAAAAACCTTGCTTTCTGTTGCTCTGTGGTCACCAATTTACACCACTTCTATAGCCACTTATACCTAAGCAGAATAAATGTAACATAATGACGAATCCAAGGTCTGGACTTGCCCAATCATTTACAACTCTCTCTGTGTGTGATAGCACAAGGAGAAAAGCAAGGGGGGACTTGACTTCTGTGTGGTGTAAATCTCTACCTTCAACAATAACAGTATTGAGAAAAGATCTGGAAATGACAAGTGTCAAAGAGGGGCCATCACTGAAATCAATCAGAAGACTGTAATGCCAGAATCTGTAGGAGAAAAAAAAAAACAACTAGAAAAAAGCAAAAATTCTAACTGGCAGACCTTGACTGGAAGAACAAGGAAAAATAATAGTAGGATCTGCTTTCTTTTCTCCCTGAAGAAGCTGTGCTAACATTTTTAAGCTGGATATTTACATCAACATTGCCACATAGCAATCTAAATAAATGTCCCAATTTTCAGATTTGATGTACTGGTGCAGCTTTTCCTGGCTCCAGAAAATATGACTTCTCATCACCTCAGCAGAAGATCAAGCTGTTAATGTGGGAGGTGATCATAGTAGAAAGTGAAACTGATGTGGCTTAACTTGCACGTGCAGAAACCAGCATGTCCACATAGAGGGTATTTTTCAGGAATCAATGTCTGTCTGCCTATTCTTTTATTCATTTGATTGCCAGTATGATAATTTTTGAAATTAGCCCAACTTGTTTTCATTCTCTGTTCATTGGCATATCACCTATATGTAATAAAGGACTGGACTCAGCTTGCAGATTAAGGCTTTTAAACATAATCTCTATTATGGAAAGCTTGTCAGTAGGGTCATTGAAATCATTAGTGGTTTTCAGCTGATGCAGTGCAAAGCAGACCTGGTGTCTGTTTAGAGGGGAGCAGAAAAACGCTAAACTACAGTCTACTCTAAATTCATGACACTCCATTCACTGTGCTGAGGAAATCTCATTGACTACCTTGGGAGCAGAGACAGCTATCTCATATATAGACGTATATAGATTATGTGAAAATACATGTAGACCTCTGACATTTAGGTATTTTAAACTAGGAGCTGAAATCCACTCACTGTCACTACCATCAGGCATAAAAGTTTTATTTCAATCTTGAATAGTTTCTTCATACAACTATTTTTAGAATAATTGCATTGCTCAATGTTAAAAAAACCCACCTCAGTTGTGTCTCAGTGGCACAGCAAAATTGTCTGTCAAGGTACTCAAGCTAAATCTGAATCAGTTCTGTGTTGAACTTGAATCCTTTCATGGTCAAGGGACAAAAAAAAAAATAAAAATGTTTCTTTATCCCTCTTGATCGCTTCAGCTCTGGAAATGATTAGTGATAATAAAATCTGGCATGTAGAGAGTTCTCACTGAAAAAACTCCAAATGAAAACTCTTGACACTGTTTCTGCTTACTAAGCTCTTTAATTCCTTTATCTACTTTGTGGGGTTGTTTTGGTCTTATTTACATGGGCAATTCACAAATTTTTGTGTCACGACATCAGACATACACAAAAGAAAGATAAAGCTCCAGTCAATGCCTGGCCTGACTGTTGTTGCAGATAATAGCAATGACAGGTCTCAGGGATTAGATTATCACTCTCTTTATCCTGAAGAGAGCCCCTTGCTTCCAGCTCTACAACTTTAGCCACTGGTTAATTTTGTAGGTGAGCTGGATTCAGTTCTCTGCATAATCAGTAGAAGATAAAGATACTCAGGTAGGATTTCCCCTCTTTTCTCTCATGACCAAGTCTCTAATTTTTCAGTGAGATCATTTTCTACGTCAAGCAACAATATAGGTGAGTTGACTTCTATCTCCAGCTATTTCTTACTTATCTATTTGAAGGGTACTGTTTATCTTATGACAGCTTGATATCACTGGCTGAGTGTGATGCACTACATAATCAAGTCAAGCCTGGGAAATAATTTATTCTAAAGAAAGACACACATACTTGATTAAAGTTTTGAATGGTTTGCATTCTATTCCTTTAGGGGACTCTGATTTCCTCTTGTGGATGATGATTATTGTTTCAGAGAACATGTGTTGATAAGAAAACACAGCAGATTAAAACACTTCAGGAAAAAACTCCTCTGTATCCAGAAGGTAGATGTTTGCAAATTCCCCATGTCTGCTTTGATGGCAAACAGATTTGTTTTGTTCTTTGGTGACCCATTCCTATAGCCAGAGCGCTGCATTGTCTTCACACTTCACCAGGATTTTTTTTAAATAGCCTGGCAGCCCACCACAGCACCTTTCATGCTCACCACTTTAATTGGTATAACTGCTGTCTTAGGGTGCTCTACTAAATGGTGCCAAGGCAAAGACAAACAATCTGCAAACGTGTTCATGCTTGTCACCACTGTACTTCTCTCTATCTCTGCAGGGACCAAGTCTCTGCTTCATGTATCAGTAACACTCTCATTCAGATTGACATATACTTTATACTTCCTTGTTGCATCATGAAGGTCAAGGAATCATGCTATCCTTGTGTCTTCATCAATGTTTGTTGCTTATCTGTTCTAAGGATCTTTCAGAGACTTTGTTGCTTCTACTGCTCAGATCAGTGAAAAAATCACTGTAGTATCTTCTCCTTTCCCAAACAGTTTGATTTCTTCACATGTTTCAAATACAATAAACAGAGACACAAAAACACACACAAAAACCCTGCTGAAGCAGGGTTTCAATTAACCACTTAAAGCGTTTTGCTGTCCTTCACTGACACAATTTTTAATTTGGCCACAGAGCTGTAACACAAATGCCCTTTAGGAACTATAGCAGTTTCACTAGTCAGTCTTCATAGCAATTACACGTATCTGAAATTAAATCAAGCAACTACAGATACCAGACCATTATATCACCTAAACAACTTAGAATAAGCTATTTTAAGTCTTTCCTCTGTCCTAAAACCTGCAATGTTTGCTTAGTTTCACAGTTAACTGCTTTTCAATGCAGTCGTCCTTAAGTCTGTGAGACATTCTTACAGTATATTTATCTTAACTGTACCTGCTTCCTCAATGTTTTTATATTTCTCGAATTACTATCCTCTGCGCTGTACTACATGCTGCTGCACTTCATGAAATTCCTGTTATTGAAGGTAAAGAGGCTCAATCTGCCTTTGAAAGCAGTGCCTTGACCAGGTTTGGTTAAAAATTAATTCCTTCTGCTCTATTACCCATAGCTGTATTTTGTTTGAATGACCACAACGATCTCAAATTTCCTGCAGTTTATGGTCTCTGCAATGACAGATTTGTGTTTTCACAGAGCAGAACACTGAAGAATTAGCTTTGCAATTTAAACAGGGATGCTGCCCAGCCTCCTGCCATAACCAGAGGGCTTTACAGCTGCTTGTATATCACCAAGTAGCCAGAACTCAGTTCTCAAAGTTTTGGTCTGTTGAGGAGGCTCTGTGCTAAAGCCATCTGGAATTGGTACCAGGGCAGCCTGCAGCAGCACTGCCAGCAGAGCCAAGGCTTGTCTGCAGGCTGAAAAACTCAATTAGCAAATCCCTCACCACTTTCTAGCCCCTGCCCAGTGCTGTAAAGGCAGTTGCTGCCACGTGGGTGCCACAGGTCAGACAGAGGAAAATATGACTACCAAAACCTGCTTGAGCAAGTCTGCTCCATGTCTGATGGATGGAATTTTAATGGGCTTCCTGAAGATAAATCCTACATGCAAACCTACATGGCATCATACACTGCCCCATTTGCTGACTGCACTCTGCCAGGTTGCCTGCATTTAGCCTCTCCTTTGGGGGAAGCAGGGGTGGTACACACCCAGGTGGACTGATATATGTTTATGGCCACTGGACCTTACATTTGCTAGGGAATATGTTCATGCAGTTAAGGCATACAGGAGCATTTCCATTCTTTTGAACATTGCTCAAGTGTTTACAGACAAATGAATGCATTAGATTTTGTCTAATGTGGGACAATATCTAAGCTGTCTCAATCCGGCTGCTACTTCCAATTTAGGTCTTTTATTCTCCCCTGCAAAAATAGATTTAGTCCAGGCATAGTCTTTATATTTTACCAGACCCAGCATGCCAGTGTCCTGACTCTTAAATAAAACGTCTTTTTCACATTGCTACAAAAAAAAAAAAATCAACGAATTGCTCAATAAAGCAAATTTGGCACCTCCTTGTAAAGCCTCTCATGGAGCTTCCAGTCCAAAACAGGGTAACAGGCCAGGGCTTCTGATCTGGATTTTACATTTCATGTATCACTAGATCCACATCATGCTCATATCCCATCCACCACCCATTTAACGTCTCATGTAATGTTATTATTCTCTATGGAAACAGTAGGATTCCTTCCACAATTGCTCCTGCTGAACATCAGGACATTAGGCAGGCAGCTCCAGGTTTTTTGTCCCGTTCACTTAGCTCATTCTTTCCCACACAAGCAATGCTGTCATGAGATACCAGGTTGATAGGACAGAGGCAATTGAGGGCAGCACTCATGCTCATGAAAATATCCACTTGCTTCAGTAAACTGAAATAATCCCAAGCCCTCTGTGTATGTTCACCTTAACCCAGGCTACTCAACCAGGCATCACCTCTACAGGGCACCAGTGCAACACCAGTTTAGGGTGCTGTTCACCTGAGGGGCCACAAGAACTCCCTGCAGCTCTTTCACCACTGTGGAACAACAGGACAATCCTGGTATTTGGTAACTTCCTTTTGTATATATGGAACAATGGATTTGTCCAACATCTGCTTGCACGAATATGGTCTATTCCTCATTTTCTCTCTTCATTTCTCAGATAAGAAATGTCACCCTTCTAGTCTTGCAGAAATCAGTACTGGGCTGGAACTGGTGGATCAGCATATTCAAATTTGTTGAAAGTCATACTCTTCATTGACTCAGGGCAAGTGCACCTGTATGCTGAACCAAGGGATATTGACAATCCCTTATTCTTCCCTTTCCCGCTAGGAACAAGGCAACACTTCCAAAAAGACTCAGTACCTTTATCTCTCTTGCTCTTGGTACTTGGGAACTTCTTTCTCATGTTCTCTCTGTGGAATAGTCAAAAAACTCTACTATGAAATGTGATGGTTTCATCCTCCCTTTCTCCTTCAGACACTGCCTCTGGCATAGAGGAGGAAGAAATGAGTGTTCAGAACTAGCTGTCCCCAAGGATAGCAAGAGTCTACAGGTACAAACATTTAGTTTGGGGTACAGCTTGTAGGCAAGATGCCTAAACTGAAATGTGTGTGTCTGTTTTTTTATGAGCTGAGTATCTAAGCCCCTGTGCAATCAATAACAATTTAGAAGCTCCATAAAATAGCTTACCCATAGGTAGCAATCACTGTCCTTTTGAGATTCTCTAGGATGCACTGTGTGGTCTCCATCTGCTGCTCCGTAAGGGCCTTAGTCTCCCATAGATCTAGAGTCAGATCTTCCAGGCCTGGATTTGCAAAATATCCTAGGACATCTCAGATGGCTCTAGATGTCAAAGTTTTGTTTGTGTTTTTTGTGTTGTTTTTTTTCCCCCACATTATGTCAACTCTTCTTTCAAAAGGCTAATCTTTCCATGACTTTGACTTTGCATAAAGAGGAATCCTGAATAAATTCTTGCTCAAGTATTTCTTTGCAGGCCTGCCATGTTTTGGGCACCTTTTCAAGGGCATTAAGTTATGAGGAAGGCAAGGTGTGTATTGGTTGTCTCAATTGAGATACAAATTTTCTGCCTCTGTTATAATTCTGATAATCATGTTGCTACTATTGGAACCAGCCCCCTTGGTTTCTGTGGCTACCATTCCTGACAACTGAATGAGGATAAGATGCTACAGAGAAGTTTTACTCTCATTTAGAAAATAGGGAGTTGCATGCTAGCCTGAGGGACATATACACCAATTACTTGGGTGGGAAGCTGCTAAATAACTTTTTATTTTCTACAGATCACAGACTGTGCCCAGCTACATATTGTTGGCTCCTGTGGTCAAGAGAAGATAGACACAAACCACAGATATTTTGGGAATACTCTAGATCAGTTTTATGTTTGTGGAGAGTTGTGACATATGAGCCACCATGAATAGCACTAAGGCTGTTGTGAACTCCCAGCCAGCTGGCTGCAAGGTAGCCGAGCCAGCTTTTCTTCCCAGCAGCCTGTGGAACATCCACACACCAGGCAGGACAGTGCATTAGCTCAACAAGCAGCAGAGCCAAGGTGATGGAACAAGAGACCAAGACACTTCTTTGCAACAAGCAGTATCACCTCTGTCACCTTTGCCTCGCTCTAATTTTTTTGCATTTAATCTATCGAGCTTTGCTTCTTTTTATTTTTACAAACTTGGGTATCCAGAGGTAAGAACTCTCCAAAGTTCTGCAAACTCCATGGGCTACTTCTCACAATATAGCACTTTGCTTATGTGTGTAATTCTCCATCTTTGTAAAATAGGATAATGGTACTTAAATATAATGTAGATGAGGATCTAGTTACCAAGTAGCTCATCTTTATGTATAAATCTAGAATCTTACTGAAATTATAACGATTGGAAAATTTCTGTTTCCTGGTGGGTTTTTTTGGTGTGCTGACCAAATGTTTACTGTAAGCATTTCTCAGTGTCAATAAGCAACAGATCCTGGCAAGGCAGAAAAAGCACACACAAAAACTTCTGCATTTTTTATACTTTAGTCTTACACTTCCTTGAACAATGACAGCTTCCATGGGTTCAGGAAAAAACACCAACATCTGACCATTTCTAAAGGAATGTGAATATTATTAGTGATTCTATACATGAAAACAGTGTCCTGGTGCCTTCCAGTTTGTACTCTGAGACTGGAAAAAGGGAATGGTCAAAGAGCAAACCTTTCTTCAAAGAGGTAAAGATGATCATGAAGATATAGATTACTCTGGTAATGAAGGAAAGAGAGGGAGAGGGAGAAGGAGAGGGAGGGAGAGGGAGAGGGAGAGGGAGAGGGAGAGGGAGAGGGAGAGGGAGAGGGAGAGGGAGAGGGAGAGGGAGAGGGAGAGGGAGAGGGAGAGGGAGAGGGAGAGGGAGAGGGAGCTGTTCACTGTCCTGTGTTCTCCCACCTGCTTGCTCCTTCCAGCCTCTTCTCATCAGCTCCTTTTTTTACTACTATCTCATAGTATTTTCCCTCATTTTTTCATGCTCTCTGTCCTATCTCCCAACATCTTCCAGTATCCAAACAGTCCAGAGAGCTTCTGAAGGAGAGAGGGAGAACATGGGCATCAACTTCCAGCTCTTCCAGTGCCACTACTGCGATGCGTGGGTGCAAGCACTGTGGGCTGGGCAGGTGCAGCCCTCCGGCAGAGGCCAGGGAGAGCTGGTGGAAGGGCAGCGCTCTCTGGGTGGGCCTACGGAGAGCATCGACTGGTGCTGCTCAGGAGCCGGTCCGTGTGCCCACGGCCGTGTTGTCAAGTCGGCTGTGCAGCAGCTGCTTTGTGGAGCTGTGTTAGCACTGCCTCTTTGGGGATTTGTGGTACTTGGGAACCCCAGTCCCGGGCCAGGACCTCGCCGTTCATGGCATCATCATACCATGAGAGATACGGTGCTTGCCTCTGCTGGAGCAACCTCCGAATCTCAGCAGAACACTCTCTAGGTCTGATGCCAGCAGGTTGCAGAAAGAAACATCCCTCTCGGGCTGATTTATTCAGTTCGCGAGTGCGTTGGTCATTCCTGACCCTTGAGACCACGGCATGGCCGAGACGGGCACCAGCCACCCTCGGGGGAGGGACAGATTTCAGGGGCCAGGGCACTTGGGGTGCGGGGCGCCGGGGTGCGCGCTCGGCCCCCAGCCCCGGGGCAGCCCGCCCGTCCTGCCCGCGGGCGGTGCCGGGCCGGGCCGGGCCGGGCCGCACGTGGCTACGTGACGGCGATCGGGGCCGGCGGGGCTCGGCGGCTCCTCCTCCCCCGGCGCCCGCCGGCGACTGGGCGCCGAGGCTGCGGCGGGCGGCGCGGGGCGGGGGTGCTGCCTCCTGCGCGGCGGAGCGGGCGCAGCGGCAGCCGGGGCCGGAGGCGAGCGGCCCGCGCGGGCGAGGGCGGGCGGCGTCGCGGGGCGGCGGCGGGGGCTGCGGGGCATCGGCGGGGGCTGCGGGCGGGGTCCGCGCCCGCGGCCGGCAGCGCTCTCTGCGCCTCAGCCGGGCTTCGCCGGGTGCTGGCGGTGCGCTCTCCCGCCGCGGGGCTGCACAATGGCAGTCGTTCAGTAGGATGGATCCTGCCGTGGCTTTTGTTCTGCAGATCCACCCATCCTCCTAGCAGTCAAGTACCAGGCTATGGTTTTCTCTCTGGGGATCTTTCTTCCGCGTTTTGCCGGTGTCTCCGATGAGGTTTTGGCCTCGGCTGGGATTTCACTACCTTACTTTTCGTTTGGCTTCACGCTGAAAAAAGGGATTTCTTATATTTGCTCTCCACGCTTTTGGTTATAATCCAGTGTTGGTCTAGGGAGAACAACCGTTCAGCCTGGCTGAAAAAAAAGCATCCGTTGAAAAGTCTCAAAGAAATATACCACGTGAGGAAAAAAAACTGGGAGAAGATCGGAATATAATCGCTTTTTCTATGATAAAACTGGTGCCCCTCTTCAGGAGAACTGATCTCAATTTATTATTATGCAACCACAAGGATCTCTTCTTTCTCAGGGTGTATAAGCTGCTGGATTGCTTTTCGCCCAAATCAATGTGGTTTCTTTGGAACATTTTCAGCAAAGGATCGCATATGCTGCAGTGTCTTTGTGGCAAGAGTCTTAAGAAAAACAAGAACCCAACTGGTAAGCAATCCATTGCAATGCGTTGTTTTTCTTTAATGCTACCCTGTCTGTTGCTCGACGAGGTAGATCTGCAATCCTGCTGAGGGGAGAAGGGGGGATATATCGAGGCCAGCACGGACATGCATGTGCATACGTGTATGAATAAGCAAGGAGCGGTTTGTATTAGCTTCAGTCCCTGTCACCACCGAAAAGGGGTAAAAAAATAAAATCAAAGGCGACCCTCGCCCAGCCGGCATCTCCTAGTTCCTATGTGCTATTTCCAAAGAGGAAACTTTTATATCACTACCCTTCTTGAGGGGAAGGCGGTGGAGCCCCCCCAGTCCCGATCCCGATGCAAGCCCCCCAGTCAGTTTTGGGAAGAGGAGACTGGCTCTCCTGTGCTGGTGTTAGCCGGCCCTGCCTGCGGTGGGTGAGTGTGCCGGGGCTCGGGTCCTGCACAGCACTTTCTGAATAGCTTGCAGTGTGTCACCCCACACGCACACACACCCACCCACCGCCTCGCTCGGCTTTCTAAAGTCAAGCCAGACACCCCCCTCTCCCGGCCTGGGGGCTCCCCGTTATCACTCACCCCCGGCATTCTAGGCCGGGACTGTGGAGGGTGGTGAGGAAAGGGGATGGACACTTTCTTGGGGCTTGTGCCCAGACAGCAACTCAGCCAGCTACGCCGAGTGGCAGCAGCAGCACCGCCGGGTTGGCTGTGCCGCTCCTCCGCCTCTCGCTGCCGGGATGACCCCTCTGTGCCACACACCGGTGTCTCTGCGTCCGTCCCTATGTCTGCCTGGCAGCCGGGATCATGCGCTTCGGTTCAGCTCGGCTCCGAGGGGGAAACTTGCAGTACATTACATAAGAAATGCAAATGCAGGTGCTCTGGGCCGCCTGGTCCCTGGGGGTCACGCTGCTGCTGTTGCATCCCTCTTGCTCGGGGCGTCCGTGCGGCCAAGCCCGCGGCTTGGCGAGCAAGGTGCTCGAGAAGGGATGCTGGGCGGGCGGGGGAGCCGGGAGCTTTTCTGGGGAAATACCGGCCCTTCCCGCCGGCCTCTGGTCCCCCGCGACGCCTTGCTCGCTCGCCCCGGCCGGCACGCTGTCTGCAAGCACTTGCGTGCCTGGGGAGGCGAGAACCGCCGGAGCCCGGGCTGCGAGGGGAGGGATGCCGTGTGTGCGCGCTCGTGTGTGTGTGTGTGCCGCCTGCCCTGCAGTGGCAGCTCCCGAGCAGGAGGCTCCTGACGCTGGCACTGCAGTGTAGTAGATCATAGGCTCTCTGTTGCCTGACACCCCAACATCAACAAGCAGCAGCCCTGGCAGCCCGCACCCCTCTCCTTAAAGGCAGCCAGGGTGCCGGCTGCAGCTTTGCTCAGCCCAGGTCCGGTGCAGAGTCGAGGTGGGCACCTCGGCGGATTTACCCTTCCCCGCCCCCGGCTTCCGTTTGCCAGCTCGTCTCGCCCCTTTCCCCCGCCGCTGCCGCAGCAGTGAAAAGCAGCCACTTAGCATACCAAAGAGGCTGAAATGCCCCGCCGGAGGCTGCGCTCAGCCTCCCGCAAAGTGCCCTTCGCTTTACTCGTCCCTTAGCACTGCAGCCAGCCGGGGGCCACTTCACAGCCCTGTGCCCTCCCGGGCGGGATGGGCCAGACAGGGTCAGATCGGCCGACCACCTTGTGGCAGCCCTCGGGGATGCCCCTCTCCCCTCTCCGCCTGCCCGGCCGCGCACGGGGCCGTGACCGCGGGGAGAGAGCAGAGCGGCGGCGTGGCCCTGCCTGCCCTGCCCGCTGCCGGCGCTCCCCAGCCCTGGGGGGGCCGGCTCCAGGGCCGTGGTGCTCTGGGCAAGAGGAGATGCTCCTGAGGAAGGGATTTGGAGGGGGAGCGGCAGGGTGAGGAAGAGGGCTGGTGGTTTCTAGGCCTTTCAGTTTGCATATCGGGGGGTGAGGCATATACCCCTCCGCACATACACATCCTGGTCCACCGCTAAAGATTTGTGTTCTTTCCTTGCGGAGGGCAAGCTGTCAAGACATCGGCGCCTGAAGCCGAGTTGTGTCCCTCGGAGTGCCAGGCAACCGCAGCACAGCTTTCCACCTCCCCGGGGAGTTTGCCGCACTTACCTACTCCCTCTGCATGGGACGAGTGGATTTGGGTGGCAGGAGCGGCAGTACACCCTGCGTGCGAAGGGCTGGACTGGCCCGAGGAGGGCTGACCCCTCTTCTGAAGGAGTAGGGGGAGCAGGTGAAAGCAAGCGAGGTGGGCAGGGGGAAGGGAGCGGGCTGGGGGCGAGGAGCGGGCCCTGGAGGGTGCTCGCCCTCCGGCCAGGTCCGCGTCTCGCTGCCCGCCCGCACGGTCTGCGCTGCTCTGCTCCGCTCCCACTTGATCCCGTCAGAGCAGGCAGGACGCCGAGCCCAGCCAGCCGCACGCTCCGTCCTGGCGCTCCGTTCCGGGAGCGCCGAACTGCGGCTATCTGTCTGAGGAGGCTAATAATCCGCTTGGCCGGATTAGCTGGTAGCTCGGTCACAGGCGCTGTTGCTCTGGCGGCAGATCATCGCCATTCAGGCTGGGCTGGCCCGCGGGAGCGCAGGGAGCCGGATGCCCGTGCTCGCCTGGTGCCCCGGGCCGTGGGGCTGCCCCTCTGCGGCACTCGCAGACCCCCATCCCCGCTGCGGCACGGGCCCGCTACCGCCCCCGGCCCCCTGTGCCCGCCAAACTTTTCGGGAGCCACCGGGCTTTTCAGTCACAAAAGGCATCAAATGAGCGAGCATCTGCCGCTGGTCCAACCGTGCAGAAAATCCAGCAGGTTCGGCAGCTAACGCTGGCTGTAATTGCAGTTTATTTAGTTATTTTCGGCCTGCTGCACTTTTTTTGTCCCTTCCGAGAACTGGTCTGTTTCCAGAAACGGGACTGGGTGGCTCCTTTCCAAATGTGCTTTGCGTTTCCTGCTCACCGCTGGCTGCAGCCCCCGCTCCATGTGCGGACCCCCTCCCGGGCTCCCCTGCCCTGCCCGGGGTCTCGCCCCGCCAGCACCGCTAACCGGCACCGATCGGAGCTCCAGAGACGGGGCAAGTGCGGCAGGGAGGGATGGGCACTCCGAAGGGCTGTGTGTCAGTCTCTGGCAGGGTTGCATCAGGAGGATTTGGTTTTTTTGGTTGGCTGAAACCCCTTGGTTTCAAATTTGATGTCCTCGATAGAGGAGCTGCGTTTGATTGCTGCAATTATTTACCTCTTTATATTTCTTCATAAGGAGAAAAACTTTGGGAATCACAGATGTGGCTGTGTTTTCGGCTTCTGAATTTTTTTGAGTGTTCCTGAGTTTAAGGGTACTAAAATCAGTGAAGCCCCATATATCTGCAGTGTCCTATCTGTCTGTGAAAATGTTTGCCATGTGTCAGGTTCCCTGGGCCTCACTTGCTTTCGTAATTATTTCTATTTAACTCTGCCCTTCCTGCTTGTCATACACACAGAGAAGACTTTAAAAAGTGCAAGACCAAAGAGAATATTTCTCACAAATAGTTAAAAGCTGCTCCAAATCATAAGTCAGAAAAACAGGACTTGTTATAATGAGATACTGCTCTCCTGGCTTTCCCACCACCATCCCCAGCCTCCAAACTGGGTATCTTCAGCTAGGGAATGGCAAAGTCATGGGGAGAATTTGAGGCCTGAGGAGAAGTGGGAAAGGAGATTATCTCTGGTTGCTTTTTGAAGCAAGTCCAGCAAGTTAATAGATTTTTTTACCAAATGATAGCTGTTTGGGTGCCCATGGGAAGTGTGTTGGCTGGAGTACTAGATACCCCCACAGCGGGAATTGCTATCATATTTCACTCCTGTGCCACTCTTGTGGCAACCCAACAGACAGATGGATCAGGTTTCCTCTCCATTCACTTCCAAGGAGAAGCATCTCTTCAGCACAGTCAGGGATGTTGACAGAACAGTAGATGGCAATTGGCATTACTATAAATATATTACTGATGGAGGATATAGTTTAGGAAATTAGTATCAATCTCACATCAATTTCAAATGCAAAACCTATTTGAAAAGCAATACATCTGAAATCTAGGCTGTGGCTGAACTGGAATCTCTGCATAGTCCCATGTTAATTTCCTACTCCATAAAGTAGCTTGGCTGGTAATTCCTGGTTGCTAATAATTTTGAAAAAGTTTCTAAGCACAGCTGTGTGAGGATCTGTTTGAAATGGAAGCTTGTGTCCTGCCCATAAAATGTATATCGTAGGTATGTGTCTTTAGCTGAATTCTGAAAAAATTCGGCCTCCCCACTGTCTTCCTTACTCATAGGAAACAAACCTCCCACCAAACCACAAAGACAGTAAGACCTGTGGGATCAGGTCCTTGAAGTTTCTTTCGTGTAGGTCCAAAAAGCAGCTCTGACTGCTTAAATACCGTAATTCCTGTAATGGGAATTGAGGGACGGTCTCTTTCTCTTGCTCAAATATAAAACTGCCTATTTACATGTATTTCACCTATTGAAGTTTTATCCTCTATGGAATACATTTCCTGAATTTATACAAATTTAATTATTCTTGATCAAATTAAATTGCATACTCTACTTATTAAGGGGTGAAATTTATGCCTGCTCATGCATCTCCCTACCGTAATAAAATATTTGCACCTAGTTCAATGTCTGCTAATGACAGGCGATTTGTAAATGAATTCAAATATAAAAAGGATGACTTAGGCTTGAGGAAAATACAAAAAATGTATTTACAGATATCATTAGTTTAAATATTTATGTGTATGCATTTTTTGTTTGAGCTTGATGTTTATTCTACTTAATCTTCTCTGATTATATTAAATATATTAATTTTAAGCTAAAATTCCTATTGATTTCAAATCTACAAAAGGAGTGATTTAGTGATTTCGATGTTCAGAATTTGTCCCTTTGTAAAGATTTTCTGCCCAGTAAATGCTTGTAAAAATATAATCTGGAGATGAGAGAGCTGCTTGAAATTGGAAACCAGTTTTTCAAAAGGACTTCATAAATCTAAAGAAATGGGAATTGGGCACTTACACTGACTCTGAGAGTGCATTTTTTAGCTGGTGGGGTCACTATTGAGGTTTTCGTAGGAAGAGTCAACATTTAGGATAAAATACTCTTGAGTCTAGGTTGCAGATGGATAAATGAAGTGGTTGTGTGCAAATTAAACTGAATGTTTACAGATGTTTTCCAAACGTGCCTCTAAACAGTGAGTCCTCCTGGAGCATGCTTCACTCAGTCAAGGATGATCTTGTTACTTGGGGAGCAGTGATTTGTTTATATACCTAGTTCTGGTTTAGATGGCTTTTGTGATTTTGGGCACACCATTAGTTACCTATGCCTTCCCTTCCTGCTTGCTAGGAATTGCAAGCAACATTGCACAAGTGTGCTGTTGGCCCTTTTGTTTGTTTTTCTCATTTCAGTGAATGATAGCTTTTCAAAGATAAATTACTAGTTTACTGAACAACTCACTGAGTAACAAAACATTGAATGATCATAAAACTTTACAATCTCTGTTGTGAAAAAAATTGCTGAGATGTAGCACGAGGCTTGATGTACAATTAATGTGTCCAAGAGCGACTTGCCACTGTACAGAAAGAGTGTGTATGTGTATACAGTAGAACAGTTTACCTGGAAATAAACTTTGTCGGACTGCACCCAAGTTTAGTACAGAAAGACCCCCCTTCTTGCACAGAGTCTGCTTCTATTGTCGCAGCAAATTAAGCTGGGAAGAAAATCTTTTCATTGGAGACCATATACTGAAGTGCTTAAAAGAGTATATTCATCTTCTGACTGACTATTAAAAGAAATACTTACTGTGTTCTTGAAGTGGATCCTTATAGGAGATCCACCCAGAAGTACTGGAAATAATAATTGCAAAGGGAACTGATGGTGTTTGGTACCATGACAGACTGAACACACAGCAAGCAAAATGTAAGCAATGTATTCTTTTTAATATACTCTGCAGCAAAGATAAGTAGCGTGTAAATAATTAACAAAGTTGTTATCCAAAACACACTGACTCTGAAGAAGAACTTTTTGATGTCAAAACCTCAAAAATCATTAAGTGAAAGGCATTTAATGGCATTTAATGCAGGTTTGGCGTATTTGTAGTGTATGCTTTTTAGAAGCATTCGCATTAAATAGTAGCAAGGAAAGTAAACAGTTGCTGATGAAGCTGGATTGAGAAGTCAGAATAATAATATCTGTAGTAATATTCAATGCACAAGCCAAATTAATAATACTTTCTGCAGTAGAATTCAATGACTAGTTTAGGTACCATACTGTGGTGAACATAATCAACAATTTAATAGTTTTTGAGTTAATATTGAATGGTTGTGTGGGTCAAATGACAATAGGTAGCACACAGTTGCTGGCAGAAATTGATAGTCTAATATAATGTCTGTATTTTGTCTTTTCAATCTGACACCTGCTTATTTGACTTCTAACTGGAAACAGCATGAGGAATTGCACTGAACAACTTTAGCACTTGCATACAGTAGGCACTGTCTTAGAAATTACTTTGCTTAATCTTTTTGTGGCACTAAAATTAACCTGGTCCTATCAGACAGTAGGATCAAACCAAGGTTAAACATTTTAATTCCATTGGAATTTTTTTGGCTTTTGTTCATGGACAGTGATACAAATAAACTGTAATCCTCTATGAAAAATGTTGTTCTAAGGAGATGCCTGAAAAGCCTGTATTTTACTGAGCTGAGAGAGGAATAGACTTTGCTTTTCACTGAAATTCATTGTGTCATCCATGTTTTTTTGTGCATGGCTTTGTCATCTGGAAAGATAAGAACATAGTGAGGATACAGAATGTGCATGAGCATTTCTTGTCTCCATCTCTGGGCATTAGGTGGAGTAAGAAAAAATGCAAGACATGGGCAAATCTTTGGGTTTCATCTTTCCCCTAATCTGTCCTCTCAGTTTTCAGCTGTCACTGGACTGTGAAGTTGGAGCTTGTATTCAGGTCACTGTGCATAGTAGCTCCTGAAAGAGCTATGCAACTTCAGTTATCAAACAGTATTTCTATTTTGGGCATCAAAAAACTTTGCATGGCCGTGAGCTCTACGTAACCATGTGCTGTGTGGAAAGGATGTGGAGGGGTTTGCACTCTCTGTGGGCACTCCTTGGTTCTTCTGTTGAAAAACAGAGGCTAACACTGCTATTCCTGCCCCATGCTTGTGATTACTGATTATGGAGAGCTTTTCAGGCGAACAAAACTTCTTTCATGGTGCCTTCTCCTTCCTTGAACTGTCCTGAAATCCTGGACATTGCTATCATCTTGGTTCCTGTGCAGTATAACTTGCCTTTGCTGAGGGTATAGGATATCTTTGGCTTAGGAGGACAAAAATGAGGCAGCGACTGACACGTCCCTTTGCATGTGCTGCTTTCGTCCAGCTAAAGAAGTTAATTTCTATGGATTTTCTAGGCCTATGGGATAAGGAAGTATCTCCTGAAAAGGGCATGTTTTCACAATGCCTTTTCTCTTGAGGGAAGAAGTGGAATATTACTCTCTAGAAGCTTTTAAAGAATTAAGCTCTAGTGTGACAGAAAACTAGAATTTCGTACCATTGTTGAGTGGTTTGAACAGGAGAGACAGCTTGCTTATAAAAGCAGACTTCTGTTTACATATAAATCTCTTGCTTCTCACCAATGCTAGCAAAGGAAATATACAGGAATTTCATTGCCCTTTAATGAAGTTTGAGATGAAAATGTTAATTTAAAGAAGGCAAGTTTGCCAGACTTGTTACTCCTTCAGTAAATGTATTTCTAAGCATGTCCCACTACAATCAAACAAAATGTCCAGATTAAACAGTTCCCAGTTCATGCTTCTCATTAAAGTGTACTGTGGAGCATTACTACTGCTTAATAGTTTCTACACATATCACTCTTTGCTGTATAAGTACATTTATTGACATTGAATGAGATGAAGAGGGACTACCAGTGCAAAACTTAGTGGAAAATGCATGGAAAAAAAAAGTTGTGGGAAAAGATGTGGAAAAACTATAGATCAGGGAAATGCTTTAAAAAATCAGTTAAATCATTAATACAGTAGTATCTTCCAGAGAAACCTATTAGGAATATCCTAATGAGGATTAAATTAATGGTAGTCCCTATTAATTTGTAGTACTAATGACACAAAGAGCCACTTTACAGTTCTGATTTTCTTGGAACTGGAAATTGATAGTCAAACCCAGACAGCTAATAGTTCCTGAGAAACTGAACGTAAATGTGATGTAGGCAGATTATCCCACTAGGAGATCAACCCAAGATCTCAGATGTGAACTACCTTTAAATGTCTAGTACCCAGGAGCAATTTTGTGGCTTGGACTCTTTCACTAAAATCCATATTTTAAAGTAGCATTAACAGGTGAATTAAAATTTGTAAAGCTTTGCACCCCAGAGAGAGTTCTTCCTAGCCACTTGCTTTTTAAATCCCCTTTTTTTGGTATTTGTCCCCATGTGGAGACTTTCTGCCTCAAAAAATCTGGTTACACAGAGTTTCATAAGCAACATTTGCTAGTCTCCCGGCTTTACTCAGACATTTATTATCTCTATGAATATGACCTTGATCCATCTCAAACTCTGTCATCTCCATTATAGCCTCTCACATCTCTGCATTTTTTCACCTTCTCCTTGTGCAAGCATCTCACCTTTTTACTTTGGATAAGGTCTTTGAAGAAAATTAGCCCTTAATTGTATTTCTTTCAGATATTTTTAAGTTCTCTCCACACTTTGAATAATTAGCTAGCGATCATGAGAACAACTGCACAGGCTTATTTTATTAATGATATAATAAGTATTTAGGATGGGTGAAGGGTAGGCTGATGGTCTAGCCTTCTTTTTTTTTTATTGGGCGCGAGCTGTGTGCATTGTTGTTTTCCCACTTGCTGCTAATTTACTGTAGCAGAACAAGAGCAGAAGTAAAGAAATGCAGAGACTGTAAAGCAACTATGATTGATTAGGAAAAGACAGTAAAATCAGCAAGAGGATTTAGAAAACCTAAGAACAAATGTTATCCTTTTCATTTGTTTTGAGGATCATTTGAGGATAATAGTTGCTTGAGGATAAAATAGTTCATGTGAGATTCTGCTGTTAAAGCAGGACTCCTCAGCATTCAGGGAAATTTGCTGAATATTATTGCTGAGCATTTCTTATTTGCGTCGGTAGGGAGTTGGTTCCAGGTCCTGGCTTTGTCTCTTCGCTTAGAAGCTTGTGGCCAGGGCACCCTGCACAAGAGATCCCAGAGAACTGCAAAGCCTGCGTGGATGCAAGGCATGCCCCATATGTCCACATCCTCAGCAGGGTACAGACAGAGCAAACCTGTGGTTTGGATCTTGCTCACCTGTGATTCACCTTGTTCACCTTTGAGCTCACTTTTGATAGCCTAGTTTAGAGACATTATTGTATGAGAGGATTGTAACATGCCACTTCAGTGCAACGTGCTCCAGGGTTTCTGCTGACCAGGGACATTAGCAGCAGAGGCAGGGACTACCAAACCCTGTGTTCTGAACTGTTGAGCTCTGGCCATATGCACAAGTTTTGAAATATGGAAGAGATGAGTTCTCTTATGTTTGAAACTTGGAGCATGGTATCTTCCATGGAACAGGGTATTTGAAAGCAGTATGGGATTATTTTACAGCAAATAAGTCATTATGTAGTGTTTACATGGAAAAAACACATTTTTTGAAGGTGACCTTATTTTTGTTTTCAAACTAGACTTTAAACTCAGATAACGTTTGTAGAATGGTGAAAACATAAGAGAAAAAAACGGTTGTAGTTTCCTATGTTTACATATCTGGTTAAAATAAGTTTACTCATGGTAGGAGAAATTTGCCCCAAAGAAGTGGGAATAGAGGAATTGTCAAATTGTCATTTTCTGTTCTAGTGTCTTTCATCATTTTGATTCGTCTTTGCAGTTTATATGAAATGATGTGTCTGAAGCATAACTGACATGAAGTGGAGATGAATCCAGTGATTTGTGTGCCACAGTAAGATATTCTCTCCTGACTGAAAGTTTTCTGTGAAAGCATGTCTTTGAAGACATTGGGTTTCTCAGCACTTCAACATCATGGATGTTGATTTTGACCATTTCCATACACCATTAATGAAAACACTTTCTAAGGGGCTCCTCAAGATAGTTACATAAATAGGGTGCTCTCATTAAAAAATAAAAGTCTTTAAGCACTATGAGAAAAAAAAAATTGAACATAAGTAAATGAAGGTGAATATTATGGTAATTTTAACTGTAGGGTTACTAAGTTTCTCTCAGATGCTGGATGAGAATGATTTTATTCCAGTTGTAGTAGCTGCCATCGAATGACAGTGGAGGTTGAAGTTTTGGACCTTATAACTAAAGCAGAAATAAGCTGTACATTGTGCAGTCTGGGTTAAAATGTTTTAAAAAAAGTATCAGGAGTAACAGCAAAACAAGGGTTTGTTATGTTTTCTGGAGCTCCTTTTCCTTGGATTTCAGTGGCTGTCTGGAGTAATCATGGTCTTGGTTGGCTGCCAAAAAAAACCACCTGCTAATAGATTTAAGACAGAAGATGAGGAGAAGATAAATACTAAGCCCTTGTAGTCATACATGTAGGTTAAGAATTTGGGGGTGGAACTTGCTGAAGTTCGAACAAAAGTAAGTCAGAATGTGATGTTAGCACATTAGGTGAGTTTTTATCCGGGGCTATGTGGATGATACATGAATAGTGTGGGATGCTCTCTCTCCCACTTATTCTCAGAGGGAGATGAAAAACCAGAATGACAAAAGAAATTCTAAAGTAAATAATAAAGGGATTAAAGGAGTCTGTAGTCATTTAGACAGGTTAGTGATAGAGAGTCCTACAGGCAAGCAGAATTTAGAAATTGTTGAAGCTATTTATCAATTGAAGAGCAAATAGGTCTGAAATTTAAGGACATTTTCATGAAAAACCATCTATTTCTAGAAGTGTTTCTTTCCAAGGACATATAAGAGAGTTCTATTTGGGAGTCTAGCTTCTCTCAATTTATTCCATTTATAGCTATCTTGCTAAAGGTGAGATATCCTTGTAAACATTGCTTTGCCGTTATAAATGAAGGTGCTCCCATGCTCCTGTGAGTTTACCAGCTGTCACTGCTCAGCCCTGAAAAGGTGGCCTCCAGGGTGACCTTAGGCCGAGTGTCCAGGGCCTCCTCTGCCTTCCTGCTGTCATGTGGATGCCCTGAGAGCCTCCTGTCTGGCAGCCCTTGAAGCTCTGGAGCTGCATGGGTGTGTGGAGTCCTGTGTGTGCTGCAGCTGCCTGGGCTAACACCTGCAGGCTCACCTGCAGGAGAGATGATGGCACAGGGGGTGGCTCCTCAGGGTGGCCCTCCAGCTAAACTCAAACAGCTTGTGTAGTTGCCACAGCAACTGCTGGGGAGAGGAAATGTTTTATCCCCCTCCAAACTGTTTTACAGCACAACTTTTGAAATGCAGAATGTGTACTTCCATGGATCTTAAACTGTGTAAATCTTTGTGCAAGACACCACGTCCTGGTCGGTACAAACTATAGAAGAAGGTGCTATAGGTTCAGTATTAATTTGCATTGTTCTTCCAGTAGTTTATTCAGTTCACAAACAGGTCGAGAATGTTGGGTGCCACTCAGTCCTTGTAGATGACCTCAAATCTGCTTCAAGAAGCCTACACTGGAGATCTTCAAGTAACTTCAAAGGGAAAGCCAGTCTCTTCTTCTCATCAACAGATGGCAAATCAGAATTGTGAGTAAGAACTGTCCACCTTCAGTTTGGCATTGATATCATTCTCCCACCTTAAACTCCTCCTAGTTGTTCAGGAACATAAGACTGAATTTATATTGCTTAATTAAAAAGGGCCAGGGATTGATCCAAGTCCAAATGGCTCTGGCTGGCTCATGTCCATGCTACTTACAGTAACCACCCTCCCTAGCACATTAGCTTGCAGCTTGCTCTCTGAGGTGGTGCCTGGGTCTTAAGGAAGGATGTGGATGACGAGGGCTCTAGCACTTCTTTAATTTAACAATCTGAAAACAGCCAAAGAGAATCAGAAAAAGCCTTTCACTCCCAGTAAGGAAAGCTAAGGCAAGGTCTGCTTGTAGGGTGGTTTACTTGTGTCCCCAGCTTCAGACAGGAACTGTACCTGGACTAATAACAGCATAGCACCATCGTGAGCCAGCTAGAGGGTTATACGGGCTTCAATAACGTGGATGAAACCCAGCTTCCTCTTTTGAGGAAGGAGGACCTAGAAAGGGGCTTCCTCTGGGCCCTTGGTTGGAGGAGGAAGGAGAGCAGAGTATACCTGCTTCTGAGCAAGTCTGGCAGCTGAGCAGCAGAGACCTGAGTCTGCAGGGAATGAATCATAAGGAGTTTCTGAGGAGGATGAACCAGACAGGAAGGAAAGCTCAGTCTTGCTGGGGAAAGGAACATATCTCCTCTTTTTCCTCTCTTTCACAAGAAGGAGTTCCAGGGTAAGGAAGAGATGAAGGACAGGAGATTTCTTCTGTTTCTGAATAAAATCTCTTTTTTCTTCTGCTTCGCTGTCTTGTACTTCCCTTCCTTCTCACTGACCTTATTTGGGATCATCCCTTCATTTGTGTGAGCATGTGCAACAAAACTTGTCAGCACCATCAGTCATCTCAGTAACCTGTTGTTTTACTTCACACCCACTTTGTATTTTCTGAGCTACATGAGCATCAACCTGAATTGTTGCTGCATGTACTTCTTGATCTTCCTTTAATTAACATATATGTATTTCTCCCTACATGGCCACCGGTTGCTCTCTTCCCTTATATAGTTGTGAGGAGATGAGTAAATAAATAGTTTTTTTCTGATTATTGATGCTTTAAATATGTTGGCAGACTAAATCTGGTCACAGTCTGTGAATTTAAAGGGTCTGGCTTATAGTCTGACAATATGGTCCAGAATATTTGTATGTTTTTCTTAAAGTTATGAAAATTAGACAGCATAAAGAAGTTTGCATTTGGTTTTTGGTTGGGTGGGGGGGGTTTAAATAGTTTTAGGGAAAATCAGTCTGTGGCACTTGGAATATTTTGATTCTTTTCTGTGAGGGTGCATAGGGTATGTTTATTCTTGCATTTAATGCTAAATGTGAAAAGATTGAATGTAAGCAGTAAATTCTTCTTTTTTTCATCAATGCCATGAAGATCCCTTAAAGTGACTGTTCCTTTACAAGTTGAATATCTGAAAAAATCCAAGTATCACTGCTTAATCTGGGGCTAAGAAGGGTTTTGCATTTAACAGAGATTTTTATGTTTTCATTGCTTACAATAAAAGCAGTTATGATAAGCTCTTATGATGGGACACAGCTATGTTTTGCATTAAACTAAGGCACAGTGAGGAGCTGTATTCAGCCTGTTAGCTTGTTAGAAAAGGCTGGGATTTCTGAAACGATTCTAAACACCCTGAATTTGGAAGTCAAGTCAAATCTTGTAAGCTAGTAAAGTCTTCGTAGCAATAGAGGAATGAAAGACTTTAAGTATAAATACTTCTCAGTGTATTAGTATCTTGGAAACTGTTTCTTCTGTTAGTAGAACATCAATGTAGCATGTCTAGGACTCCTTATATGGCTTGGCAATTAAGGCAACTTGGGCCAAACTAACTGCATTGAGGTTCTTTCCAAGAGTGAAAGTACCTTATTTTCAGTCCTACTTCTAGGCTGGAGAAATTAAGTTTTTTGGTGTCTCTGCATTTATAGTGCTTTTCCCTTTTGTCATGCTAATTGAAAGCATCATGGCAGTACTCCACTGTCATATTCAGGTCATCAAAGATCTCCAAAGATGTGTTTTGCAGGAGGATACAGGAAGCATTCTCTCCATGGCCAGAACATAGGACTGTTCTTGTGGTAGTAAATGATCTTTGCTCTCAGGGAAAAAAAAAAAGACGTTTTTTGGCCTTGGCACACAGCTTTGGGTGTTTTAAAATCTTGCTAGATTTAAATATTCAAATCCTTTTTTTGCTAATTCACCACTCCATGGCTTTTCTAAGGGCAGGTATCTGTTTCTGTGGAAGACAAAAATTTTCTTGTACAGATTAAATGGTTCTGTCCTTAATCTGCTATTACTTGAATAATTCTTACAACATCAGCTTCAGTCTGCTTCATCTTCTTGTAATTTTATCTTACAGTGACTAATTTGCAGAACAAGCATACCTTCCCCTGTTTGCACTCAAGGGCATTAACAAATCTAGTTAACAAACTAATCTAGGCCTAGAGAAAACAAATAGAACAAGCAGCAAATGAACAGCTGAGGCTGAACAACAATTTCATTCCATGTGGACATGGTTCTCTTGGGTTTTCCTCTAGAGAGAACTGAGCTTTTTCTCAGAATCCCAAAGTTCTTGGTTTTGTCATTGCTCAATTAGGCACAGGCAACAGTGATAACCAGAACAAACTGGAGGTTACACAAATAGATTTTAGAAGTCTCAGTGTGTCTTCAGTGAAGGACCTCAAAGCAAATTTATTAAATGAAAGGCTGACTTGGCAGGAAGTTCTAATCCTTTTGAAAAATATTTCTAAAAAAAGGAATATCAGAGAATGAAAGTTCAAACTGCCTACATTGCAGTATACAAATTAGTAAGCGAGTCACCTGCTAGTCTCCTTGTCCCTAGTACATGGCACTAATGTTTTCTCCCTCAGGGGTATGTGTAGTACCCTAAATCCCTGACAGAGTGCTACCATTTTTTAAAAAGTTTTTGGTTGGTTGGTTGGTTGGTTTGGGTTTTTTCTTTTCTTTCTTTTTTTTTTTTTTTATTTTTTAAATCCAGTGCAGAAAGATCTGGCTGGTATAGAAATATATGACATTGGTAGATCTTAGCAGTACTTTTTGAAGAATAGTTTTACAAATACTCGTTCTTTTGAGGTTAGATATAGTGGTGAGTATACAGAGCTTCTGAAAGAGCACTGGTGGAAAGGCCAGTATGTAAAATGCTGACCAGTAGACTGCAATACTTAGTAATTATGAAATAAAGGTCCATCAATGATACAAAATATACCCATTCTCGCTTTAATTTCATAGGTATTTACCTAGGAGGGCAGTTAAGCCAAAAAACTCCTTTATCTTAATGTGGTACCCTCTGCAATTCCGTGCTAAGCCTTTTGAACTGAGAATACACTGAAACCGGCAGCTGGGGTAGTGAAACTGTTTTCTGGAGTGTTTATAGGAACCAATTATATGCAATTTGTTTAAATTAGTGGTGAGCAGTTTTACATTAACAATTGTCTCAGTGCTAGTAAGTAGGAGTGTCTGGAATGTGGCACTTTGCATACTCAACTCGTATCTGCACTTTCAACACCCAATGCTTTCAGAGCAAGAGAATGGAGCTGAATCTTTTCTGCTCAGATATTTTTCCTAGTTCTTTTTATCTGCTTTGTCCTGGGCAAATCGTTACCACTCTTTATACAAGATAATTAATTAGCTGTTGCTCCTATATTTCCTGTAATAACCGTATTAAAAGGCACCATTTCTGTCAGAATATCCCATGGTAATGACTGGGCAGATTGTTCTTGCCCCTATATGCAGTTACCTAATTAGAGATTATCCTGTTACACAGCACTTTAAGCTGTTTTTCCTTTTCTTAGCTCACAGAGAACATAGAATCACAAAACAGTTGGGGTTAGAAGGGATCTCTGGAGATCATCTAACTCTCCTACAGGGTCTTTTAGAGTGGATTGCACAGGATCATGTCCAATCAGGTTTTTGAATACCTCCAGAGATGGAGACATGAGCATGGGAAAATTTTTGCCAGTGCTGTGACCTCTAGTGCAGTCCATCCACTTATTCTCCTCCTTCTGCTTTCGTCTCTCTCTCCATCTTCCTTTCAGACAAATTTATTAGAGAGAGAAAGAGTGAAAATTCTCCTTTACAGCACTGAGTAGGGAAATTTTCCACCAGGGGTTGGGATTTGGAGCAAAGTTTCCTCACCACTCCCTCTGCTTCTGTGGGTACAAAGCTCCTGTCAGTTCACATCCTTTACTGTAGTGCAGAGCCTCAGCAGCACTGTGTGTTTCCCTGTATTTTAAATTGTGATGGATTTAAAGAAGCCTGAGAGCCAGGACACTTCTGCTGTGCTCCACAAGAGAGCTCATGGTCTTGCTCCTGTTTTCCTTTAGTGCTGAGAGGAAGTAACCAGTGACAGCTTTCAATACCTTGGTGGCAGTGACAATCTTTTGATCACAGTGTGTGGCCCCATCACCTGATGAGTTTCAGCATGGAGATGTTACCTAACAGGAGAAGCCTTTTCCTTAGGAGCAAAGAGGTTTTGAACTTTGAGTTTATGGTACTCTGTGGCAAATACTGCCCTTCTGAGAACAAGATCCACTCAGAACAAATTAGGGTGTATTTGAATAACAGATGGGGAGGGAAAAGGCTTCTGAAGTTTCTCTAGAGAGAGCACAAGATCTGCTCACTGTACCATCCAGCCTGTGTGCAGAGGAATTTGTGTGAGTGGACTAGAGGGAGGAAAGAACAAAGCCAGTAAATCCGCTGGTAGGCAGATGTTCAGCAAAGGAGCTTCATATTTTGTGGCTGAGAATCAAAATTTTTGGGTTTTATTACTGGAAGTTTTCTTTAAAATGTGATAAAAAGAATTAGGTTTTGTTTTATTATAAAGAGCTCTTCTGCTCTTCCATATATTATACTGACAGTATTCACTGTATGTTCCTCTTCTTCCTGCTCTTCCCCACTCATGGGTACCATGAGACTGTTAATACTTACTAAAGGACATTCATTTTGCTTCTTTTCCATCATGCAGCAGCCATTTCAGTTGTGTCCACTGAACTTTGTTCCATTTTTGGCAATACTGTAACAAGGGTTTAAGAAGATAATGTCTAAACAGAAGCCAATTAGTCATATTTTATGATGGAGGTACAAAGACCTCCTAGAGAACAATTTTGGTAATACTTCCTTGACTTTTCATAGTTTGGCATGTACAAAAAAGCATGAAGGATTTTTCAGTGGATGCTGGTTCAATTAGATTTTGGGCTTTTTACAGGCAATTTTAAGTTCAAAAATTCTAGTGACAATCTGAGAAATAGTTTACTACATGAAACAAATTCTCATTCTGCTGTTAACAGATCTCAAAACGTTCCTAAAGGTGTGGTGTAATGCTAGTGGTGGGATAAGGCTCATGGCCTAGATGTTATATCATGGAATATCAGCTGTGTTAAAACAAATTTACGTTTGTTTGGGAGCTTTCATCTTCAGACCAAAGGTCTTTTAAGTAAGCGTGAACATTCCTGTTGACTTGGATGAGTCTGGGGGAGAAAATTTCCCTATGATTATTTAGTGAATGGGATCTATTCAGTTAGCACAAATATGAAATGGAAGGTGCCACTTGCATATTTTGTTTTTATGGTTAGTATTACCATTCAGTTTCTCAACCAGCCTTTCCCAACTGTATATTTTACCAATGTGTTTCAGTATGTTGAGAGGTTTAATGATGAGCTTAGTCATTCAAAAATCATATTAAGTCAATAACAGCAGGCTCAAGGCCTGTCTGTGTCTCAGACTTCAGCCAATGAAGGTGCTAACTACAAATTCACTGTTTTTGAGATGAATTGTTCCTGCACATAATCCAGTTATTTGATTTATGCTTGAGAAACTAAGAAATTGTTATATCTGAGCGAATTCTATTCTATTCTATTCTATTCTATTCTATTCTATTCTATTCTATTCTATTCTATTTCTTTCATTTATTACTATTTTAACCTATGTTTTTTTACTTACATAAATGGGAAAATACTTCAGTAGGAGATCAGGAAAGTATTTCATCTTAGCAATGTCTTTTAAAAGCTAGAAATGTTCACTATTTACTCTAGCTAACCTTGATCCTAAGTAAATTTCTATGTTATTTTTCATCAGTCTTTGAAAACATTCCAGATTTAACACGAAGGTAATGCTTCATTTGTCTTATCAGTGGTTTGTTCTCTCTTGTACACTAAGTAGGTCACAGTACCTATACGAGTGGGACTAGAGTTGTGGTCATATATACATCTTCACTTTTAGAACCAAAACTAGAAACCTGTCTTGCTTGGAATACTTTTTCAGGGATAAAAATAATTTAGAAAAATGTTACCATACAATTAAAATAGAGTTGTAGATGGTCACTGTTCTTCATCCCAGCACCAGCAGTACCTACTGCTTTCTGTCCAAATTCAGGTTCTCCCATATGCAGTGACAAAGTCACTCATTATTGAGTCCTCTGCTTTGGCATAGTGTTGCCATGGTCATGAAAAAAAAGCACAAAAATTACATGCTGACTGTGCCAGACACATCCGAAGAAAATCCCTGTACAAGAATGTGCACTCATTCAAGTTGTGCTATTCATATGGTAAGGATGAGATTATACTTTATTTCTGCACTTGGCATGCCAAGGACAAAGTAGTGCTTAGCTCATTCTCTCCCTCATCTTCCTGCAGAGTGGCTGGCACAAACTTATTTCTTCTATTCTGGGCATAGAGAGATGTCCAGGAGGTTGATTCTTGACAAGGTGGGAAAAGCCATGTCTCTGCTGTTTCTGCAGCAGCCAGAAGGCTAGAGACAGAACCATGGGCTGCAGGATGTAAAATAATACTGTGTTTCTTCCAGTTACAACAAATCCATCCCTGGTGTCACATGGAGTGCTGCAATTCTGCTGATTAAAAAGGCACCTAATTCACAGATTCCTAATGGGATGTGGGATACAATTGCAAAGCCAGTGCTCTGCTTTAACATGGATAGCAATTAAAGTTGACAACTCAACCTAATTTTTTGGTAATATTTTTGAAGTGTTATTGAACACTTTCTGCTCCTTATTCGTCCCTACGCTGTAATGGTGAGTTCTACTTAAATGGCAATTAAAGTTTCCTGCTTTCCTCGTTCCCTCTGCTCAGCTGACAATGTACACTACTGTCAAATGCTGCAGAAGTTAAAATAACAAGCTACAGGACGTTGTTCAAAATATTTGACAAATAGTGACTTCTAATGCCCCTACTTGTGGGTTTAAGCAGGTAAATGAATGGTGAGAGATTTTAACGTCTTTCAGAATTTGGGCTGTAATTCACATAGAGTTGCTAACATACAATATTTACACAAGTGGAAGCAATATTACCTGTTCTACTGCACTCCGAGCATCTGTTCAAAGATGGATGTTGTTGATATCCAAATGACTGGAACACAGCACGTGCAATGTGGGCAGAAAGACCAGCATGTATTTTCAGCTGTTTTTTGCTTGAGTGAGGGCAACTTTGGAAATCAACAAAGTGGGGGAACAAAGAACCACCTCCTGCCTGTTGCAGAATTGAGATTACTCCTTTTTCTACTATTTCTGGTAATTTTTTTTTTCAGATCAGTTCCTTGCCTATGGTTATGGCACAAAGCTAATGCACAGGCATGTGATGTAAATAAACATCTTCACTGCAGACATGCATTCCTTATCTGGATGGCTGAGATGGCAGTGGGAGAACAAAGAAAAGAAGTCATGCCCCAGTTCCTTTGGCTGCAACCTTCCCTCTTATAAGCATGTGAAAGAAAATTGCCCAGGAGTCATAAGCATGTCTCTATCTCATGTGGGCACAATGTTGACAATTCTCCTACATTTCAGCTACTGAATCTGCAGCAAGATATCAACAGCCTCAGGAGAAAAATTAGCCACACCCTCACCATAGAAAGTGTCTCAGCTGATGAAACCTGAAAGGGTTTCTTTCACATCAGTGATGCTGTGGAGATTTCCTTCTGTCACAACAGCACTTACTTCCTAGCAGGACTGCCACATAATGTATCTGAAACAAGTGCATTACCTTTTTTTTTCTGTATGAATAGAAATAATCAAAAGAGCTCAGGAATATTTTGCAACTGTGGTGATTTTAAGGAGAAAAGGGAAGGAGGTTTTGGCAGGTTTCATTGATAATTCCAAGCATTTTGGTGTTTTTGAGAGGGGAGAAAGTATAAAGGTAATTAGTGCTATAGAAACTATAAGATGTGTAGTAGTTTTACTTTTTTTTTTTCCCTTTAAAATTAGGTCCATTTAAATGCATTCATTAAGTGGTGTGCTGGAGGCTCTGAGAGAGTGGGGCATGCACCAGGAGCTTTGTATTCCTATGGTTACTATGTGGTATATAGAAATTCCAGTCTGCAACGTGCAGGGTTTTTTTCAGTTGCACTATAGAAAATACAACCAATATAAATTAATTGCTTTAATTTGTTGTATCCATCCCTGATCATAAATTATTATGCAGGTGCTAATTATTACATCCAAAATTTCTGTGGGCTAAACTACTCTTACTAATCTCTATCTCTTTGGAAGTGAGAAAAGAAGGACCAGAAAAGCATAATGATTTAACATTTTTGTATAATACTCTTTCTAAGAACACAAACTTATTTTTCAGTGGCTTAACCTTAAAACCATTCTTTTCTCACTAGCTTTAATAGTCTAGCATCCAGATATCTGAAAAAAAGTAAATATCTCCCAGGGATGTGAGGCGAGTTAAACCTGGTGCATGTAAGCGCAGTGCTTGTTTTCAGCTTGTTTTTGTTGCAGCTTGATGATATTTGTCAATACATCATTAAAACAAACAAATAAATTAAAATTCATTAAAAGGAGCTGCAAAATCAAGCATTCAAATGTTAGGTCTAATTGCCTTTAGAAAGCTGTAATGCTTCAACGACCTCAGCAGGATTAAATCCTTTAGTTTTGAAGGGTGTTGTAGCAGGGAGAAGTAAGAAGCCAGGGTATAAAGCAATCTTGGGTGTGTAGAGTGGTTAACTTTCTTTTTAACTGATTTCCATTATATGTATTAATTTTGTTTGAGTAGGGCTTTAATTACGTGACTGCCTATTGGTTGTTTTCATTGTCTTCACTGCCTGAGCACTGAGCTTTGCCTGAGTACTGGAGCCACACAGTAGGGAGTACCTCACAGGCAGCTTGGGAAAGGGGTTAGGAGCAACCAGAGAGAAAATCCTTCTTACTCACCAATCAAAATCCTGGGCTGAAGCATGCACAGCAAAGCCAGAGATTTTGGCTGCTAAATTCTAGTAATTCTGTTAGAAAAACACAGTCTGAGGTTTTCTGTGGTGCTTTTACAGGCATCTGCTCTACTTCATGGATGCACTAGACCTTTTCAGAGGATTGACTGAGAGTTTTTTTAAATATGGGGAAGATGTTTTCAGACAGCTCAAGCTGACAATAATAAGTCCCAGGAGGACTTATTAGCTCAGGTGTGATTAGAAATCAAGCTGTCTCTGTGTACTTGTGCTGCACTGTGGCCAAGTGAATAATGTTTCCTATTACGTGGTGTACTGAAGAGTGCAATACATAAACATCCAAGTGGCTGCCACCAAAGCTGTCTGGACCATTCTGAAACTGGTGCTCATCTGGAGCTAAAAAAGCCCTGATGAATGCAAACTGATGCCAAGTACCTCATGCCATCTTTTCACTGGTGCAAGCGCAACTTTCCATATGCAGAAAGTAGTTAATGAGGGTGCCAGTGCCTTTCCAGGAGTTCACAGTCCAAACCCTTTTCAGGGTTGAGGACTGCCACCTGCTTAACTACAGAGGCTCTGAGGATTTTGACAAGAGAAATGGTTGTTGCAGTTGCAGTTTGAATTTACAGCTACTGTTTTAAAGTGACAAAAGTATGAAGGATTCATAGTTAATTTCTTCCCAGATTTTCTTTATTTTTCTATTGTTTCCTGCTTTATCTCTTATATGTCAATATTACCAGGCACAGTATTTTCTTAGTGGCAAAACTTTATGTTCTGTTTTTATGAAGTTAAGCATGAAGTTTCACCACCAAGTAAATGAACTATGGTGACCATGTTATTTAAAGCCGTAAGAGGATAATAAAAAATGAAAGGTGATGTTGCACTGCAGAAGCAAATGGATTTTATTTATGACACTGGGAATGGCTTAGTAGTTTGTGCTTTCTACTCTCTAATAGGAAGTCTTTATGGAAGGCTTATTTTTATCATAGAATATGTTGAGTTGGAAGGGACCCTTCATGATTGAGTCCACCTCCTGGTCCTGCACAGCACCATTCCTAAGGGACACACCATGTGCCTGACAGCATTGTCCAAACATGTTTGAGTGCTGATGCTGTCACCACTTCCCTGAAGAGCCTGTTCCAGTGCCCCGCCACTCTCTGGGTGAAAAAGGTCTCTCTGATATCCAATCTAAGCTTTCCCTGACTCAGATTCATGCCATTCCCTTGAGTCCTGTCACTGGCTACAAGAGTAAAGAGATCTGTATCTACCCCTCTGCTTCCCTACTTGAGGAAGTTGTGGACTGCAGTGTGGTCTCCCCTCAGTCTCCTCCAGGCTGAACAGATGAAGAGACCTCAGCCACTCTTTGTGTAAAGCTTCTTCTCCAGAATCCTCACAATCCTTGTGGCCCTGCTTTGGACACTCTCTAATAGCTTAGTATCTAATTGCTTAGTGTTTGACAAAATGTACATTTGACAAAATGTACATAAGCACCTGTGTTGCAAAGTACTGGGAAAAAAAAAATCAATGTAACCACAGCAATGTTTCCCTTTGTGCACTTCTGAAGTGAAGCCTGGTTTTTCCTCTCGCTCTTTTCAGAAGTGTTACACAAACACACCCAGGACATTGTATGGAAGTCCTGAAATGAAATCTGATTTTTTTTTTTAACTACAGCTTTTAAAAAATGGCTTCAGTCCTCAGATACTTCACTTTGAGCAAAATACAGCATTCAAAATTCTGCCTGAATTATTGCAAAGAAAATGTAACCAGTTTGATACAGCTTTTCTCATGGCAGTATTTGGCAGTTTGTACAACGCACATTTATGGAATAAAGAATACATGCCTCTGGAACCACAGGAGAAGGGAGAGCTTTTAGCTTTGCCTCACACATGGATGTACTTTGTTTTGTACTGCTTCCTGATTATTTTTTATTCTTTGTCTTCACTTTCTGAGCACTGAGCTTTGCCTGAGCACTGGAGCTGTGCAGTAGGGACATGTGCTGGAGAGCCATGGGTGCCAGGAAGGCACTGAGCAAGGTGGAGTGAAGGTGAGATGAAGGCAGGTGGTTTGATCTTGGAAACCAGTTGTTTTTTTCTTTTGCTGGAAGTTTCTGGTTGTTGTGAGGGCTCAGTAATGGGGAAGATGGTTTAAGTGGGCTTACTCATATTAGACTGGGAAGAAACCTCTTGATGCAGGTTTGTGAAGGGGGGTAGGTTGGAAAGGCATTCTTATATGCAGTAGCTTGGCAGGTAAAGATGCAGACTGGGTCCTTCCTCCTGTGGTGTTTGTTCTTCCTTACTTTGACTTCCTTGGGGAGAAGGGATGGGTTGGTCCCATGTGGCTGCTGGGTGAAAAGGCCAAGCTGAGCTGAGACTGCCACATGAAATGGACGTTTGGCAGCCCCAGTCACAGTGTGAAATAAAGCATTTGTCATTCAGACTTTCACAGATAAAGGTTAAACAAGAGCATGTCAGAACCAGATTCTTCTGCAGGGTCAGCAAATGTGACCTCAACGCTCCTACCTCAATCTTCCTGCAATGCTCAGTTTCCAGCATCAGAAAATATGTTCCAGTCAGTCTGGCAAACATGAAAATCTTGTCCGAGTTCACTGTAGCTCTTACACTCTAGCTTGGATGGCAATTACGTTTTTGGCCTTCTGACACCAGCTGTGTAGGTGAGCTAGAGCAGGTTTCCCATCTGTGCCTGGATCTGTAACATCCTGGCTCCTTTCCTGTATCGTGATCTCAGTAGTTTGAACTCAGGCTAAGGGCATGTAGGGGATATATAAAACTGCCCCCGAGAATGACTTCCATAAGCTTTGATTAACCAGTTTGGAGCCTTATCTTCTAGATATATTCTGGAGAAGTGGGTGGAAGAAGAGGACTAACTGTAGGGAAGTGTTCTATTTAATTCTCTGGCAGCTTAAATAAAGATGAACTGGCAAATTCATTTTTCACTCCTATTACTGTTTTTCTCTTTTTGCTCATAACTCCCAAGCAATGTGAAATAAAATCTTACAGTTTCAAAGGAAAAATGGATTATACTCACTTGGAGGGAGGGAAGAGAGAAGAAAACAGGCTTTATATTTTGAAAGAATTCAATCCAGACTTTAAAAAAATAAAATGAATAATTTTGCAATATTTTGTAAGACTGTGTTTTCTAAAGACACAGTTAATCAGATATGCATGCAAATTTAACACGGGTTGCCAACTCTCGTGATTTTTTTTTTTTTTTTTTTTTTTTTGCTACAATTATGCGGCGTAAAAATTGGCCTCTTGTGAGAAGTTGCTGACAGCTCAGCAGTTCTGCTTCAGTGCTGGCTGCAGAGGGTGGGATGGCTGCCAGTGCAGGAAAGTGGAAGATGGCTTTGGACTGGCATGCAGAATGCTTCCAGTGGAGGCAGGTGTTGCATAGCCTGCACCAGTTTCTGCTGTCCCAGGAGTGTGGCAACATGTGTGGCAAACCAAGAAACCTGCTGCATCTTTCCCATTACATGAGGTGACGTGAGGGAAAGAGAAGCAAAGCAGAAAGTGTAGCAGGTTCCCAGAATCTCTGTATTTCCTCATTTTACCTTCTACTTGCATGTAATCAGAGGGAAAAAAGTGAGGTGAGGAAAGGGGTAAGAACAGTTTGGAAATAATATTCATAATAATACTAATTTTGCTTGTGGGTTATAATCTTGTGAGGTTTGCAATGCTATGTGTGTGTATAGATATACACACCCCTGTATAATTTGGTAAAATTTGCAACTTGAAAGAAAATGGGAGGCAATAAAGCATTTTAGAGTACTTCTCCATTACTGTGATATTTAAGTGTGGAAGAGGTAGCTATACTTTTATTAATTTGGTCCCTTATTTTTTTGAATTTTGTACAAAATACCTAATTAGCCCTTTTAGGTATCAGTCTATTGATATGAAAAATCCTATGCACAAGTTTATTGCGTTTAGAAGAGAGGGATGCTGTAGTTCATTTTTCTGTTATATTCTCACATATGGTCTTGTTTATTTCAAGACAAGAACAAATCTTAGTTATCCAGTATTATTACCTGTAGTCAGTTCTGATGAATGGCTATGTAAGCCAACAAGGTCTTTACAGAGATTTGGTCAAAACAGTGATTTGGCTTGTGCCAAATGGTGGCTGGAACACAGACCTTCATGGTCTCACTTGTCTCATTACAGAGTTCCACTTGGTTTCATGGTCAGACTGGGAAATCCAAACCACGTTAGACTGCGAGCTGAAATGAAACATCTTAATTTCAAAACATCATTGGTTTGTTTTTACCAGTCTGCAAATAAATGAGAGTGAGAGCTAGGTGCTGAACAACCTGGAGTAACAAATGCTAGGCTGACTCCTTTGCTGCTGTGCACAGGGTGAGCCCTCCTGCAGCTGTGCAAAGCACAAACACCAAATCTGATCTGTCTGCCTACTGCACTCTTGTTTTGCACAGCTGTGAATTGCACGAGTCACGGGATGAGGGCTGGCAGCTGAAATAACGTATGGGCTGGACATGTGCCTCAAGGACCTGCAGCAGATTTACTTTATTGCCATGTGGCACTGTCATCTTGATCATGGCACTGCTCCCCAAGCCCGTGGGATGGAGGCTGGATGTGCAGAGCAGTGTCTGTGGCACTGTGCTCCAGCTCCAGGCTCAGAGCCCACGTTACGCCCAACCCGGAGCTGCTACGCCTCCTGAGTCTCTGCCTAATAGGGAACATCCCTTCATGTGAAGGTTTTTGGGTGTTGCAGGGGAGCGTTGTCACATGTTGTAGCTGAAATGGTGAGATTTGTTGCTCGAGCTATAATTCCCAGAGCGTGAATGTTTTCAAGCGCTAATTTTAACTTAAAGACCAAAGATTTGAAGACTATTTTTAACTTAAAGGCTTGATTCTCTCTGCTAGGAAACTGAAGATGGGTACAGTCAAAGGATTTTATAAATACAGTGTGCCTATTCTAACTCCTCGCTTTCTATTTTGATCACGTAATGAGTATTCAACCTGAGTGATTTGTACTGTAAGGGAATGTTGACTTCTTTAGCAAGTTATAACTGAAATTAAAAAGGAAGAGATGTAAAACCTCAATTTTGTAGTAGATGAGTGGCTATATATGGCTTGAAAAAGATAATGGTCCAGAAAAGCATGTGTGGTATTGCAGACTTTGTACATATTTTAGAGGGGTCTTTGAGGCCAGACAGCATATCAAACCTGATGAATACAAAATGGATCACTTATGTATTTGCTATGAAATCATGAATGTTTGACACTGTGTGTCACATCAAGACAGTAGCTTGTATTTTTCATTTACACATACAGAAAAGAAGCAGAATTATTTTAATTTCATGTCAAACATACCATATTTTTCATTTTTAGAACTTTATAGTCTGACTTCAATTGCATATCACCACTTGGATTTGTGCTCAAAGACAGAACAGGGCTCAGTGAAGCTGGTTTATATCCTGCTGTAGATAGCTTGAATCTTTTCAGAACATGGTTACTCATAGAAGTAGTTAAAAAAACTGACTGTGTTTAATTATTATTAGGGAATATTAATGAAAAGTAAATATGGAATTCAGACTCATGAATGGACATACTGCAGATCAGATGAGCTATGCTTCTGTAGTCATCAAAAAACACATTCAGTTTAAGCTCTGTCAAATTAACTTTAATTTTGAATTGTGAGTATTCAACTTCTGATACATTCTTGCAATGAGCAGCTTATTAAATATCTGTAGGAGAGGATGCAAATGCATAAAAGAATTTTGAACAATGAGTGCATTTATGGAAAACATGTTCTGTTCCTAGGCAATTCTTGTTGAGTAATAAGTGCTAAATTTGACTTAATTGCTGGCTATTATTATTCCTTACTGTTTCATGTGGTAAAACCATTGAAAATGACCCAATTTTGTGAATTGAGGATTAAATGAAAAGAAAGTGAAATAGCAAGGATGATTTATTTCATTTTGTTCTGGGAAAAGCTTTCTAATCCACTGTGTAAGAGTGAGGTGAATTCCAAACATCTTGGTAAACCTTCTCTGAAAAGCAGAAACTTTAATATATTGTAATGGCATGAGATTAGATGTGGCAGTGCAGTCAGTATGTGCAACCAGCAGTGGGAAAGTGACTTTTGCTCTGAGTTTTTACTCAGCTAGGCTAGTTCTATCTGGGCAGTGATCATTAGGTCTAACTTAGTCTTGTTGGACAGGCATGGTAAAAAATTAGGCTATATTTAGGTAGTGAGTACATCTCCCAGGACTTTGCTAGTTCTTTATTCCGTGGACATGGGCAGGTGTGGATGGGCATATACAAGACACAGAAAAGCTGCAGTTGCATATGATACCTGTGGCTAATTTACCATGTTCCTCCCATGAAAAAATGACATCAATTATTGTACCTAAGCATAGCACTGCATTTGTGGACTAAGGAAAGGTGACTGACCACAATCTTATCTTTCACTGTTGCTCTTTTCAACATGGAATGCATTAAAGATTATTAATGTTTAGTATGACATCTTAAAAATATATTAATAATATAATTGCAGCATTATAACATATGTATATAATGGATGTAACATTATATACTGTACGTTATATTAGCCATGTCATCTTTTTTTCTAAAATACAAATTTTATATTGCCCAACTAATTGTTTTGATTTCTCAGAAAGAGGCATATGGGTTGTTAGAGATGATTGAAAGAAATGTGACTTGCATTGAAAGTGGAAGGTGAACCCCATCTCTGATGTTGATGCAATTCACTGAGAAAAACTTTACTGTACAAAGTTCCATTCTGCCAGAAGGATAAAATTATTTATCAAATCTTCACAGTATTTGAACTATGAGATATCTTGATGCTCAGTCATTGAGATTTTTAAAAAGAGAGATTAGGGCTTTGAACCTGATACTGCATGGAAAATGCATGTAATCCAAAACTAAATCTGATAATCAAGATGGGTATGGAGATGTGCTCCATTAAGTTGTCTCACCTGCTCTTCAGTCTCCTGTAGAGATTAAGTTGCTCATCTGCAGTTGAGTGGTGATGAAAGTGCAAACATTCTAGGGAGGTGCAGGCCTCACCACCTGAGAAGTAAATTAACCAGTTTCATTGTAGTAAGGAAAACCAAGTGAAGTGCACTGTCATCCTTTCTCCACTCCTTTGTGCTTCTGGTCTGGGTGTGTGTGCACACATGCTCACACACACATAAACATAGATATATATTTATATGTGCATCATCTTTTCACAGCCAGTCTGGAAGGCTGTAAGAAGAATTTAATGAGATTCTATGTGCCATCACCTGTGCATATGTAGAGCTTTATGGCAGAAGGTAGTTTTTATGGTGCTCTACAGCTTGATTATGCACTGGTGCCTTTGAACACAATACCTGTACATGGTTTGACATGTCAAGAGGTGCAATTAAAAGGTGAGCTTTCATATTAGCTGTTCCTAAGAATTGAAAAAGGAGGGTGAGCCTTATTGAATTTACATTTATAAGTGTGTACAACTGTAGATTTGATAGAAATGAATGTAGTTATAATTAAAATGGTCTTTCTATAACATTTTCTGTTCATGCAATTAGAAAAAGAAGGCTAACCTTTGTGTGAGTCTTTCTTGAAGAATGGCTTCCTTAGGGAGAAACTGCAATCTCTATTTTAACTCCCAGGCTTAATTACAGTTGCATGTAGCCTACATGGCAAACCTCTCCTTTTTGTCTGCCTTTGTTTTTGCACTAATTCTTGGAAATCTTCTTTATATATGGCTAGGTGAAAAGTCATAGAACAGAGCAGCATCCTTCCATAGCTGAGACAGTTCTGAGAAACAAATGAATAGGATTATAATAAGTAGTCATCAAAAAGGCTGAAGCTCTAATTTTGAGTTTTAAAAGCCTGCATTTTTCTTAATCTTGGCAGTATGCCAAGATTTTGAGTTAGATTTAATATAATCTGGAATAACTAGTCTAAATCAGAGAGGAGTCATGACCATTAGAGTAACATGCAGCTGACATAAGTAAAGAGACCTTTCAGACTGTGGGTTGGAACCCTTAACCACAGATGAAATAATTTCTCTGTTAATGACTTAACCTTATGTCCCTTACATGACTCGTATAAAAACTTGTAGCATACTAATATTTTAGATGCATTGTGAAAATACTATTGCGTATTTCTTTTGCTTTATTCATTAGAAAACACTGTTATGTAGCCAAGTTAAGTTCACAACAAGTCCTGTTTGCTTTTATATTAACATAAAATTTCATGGATTATTTTGTAAGTAAGGACCTGATTCTCTTTGCCATTGTCTCTCACTGATTTAATTCTCTAAGAGACAGTGAAAATAACCAGTTTCTGAGAGAGTGAAACCAAAAGATTCACACCTGCACACATGAAATCATCCATGGAAGCTACTTTAAAAAAATTGCTCACTATAGGACAGGCTCCAAAACATGATTAATACTGATTTAGGGTTTTTTAGTATATGAATGTGTAACTCAGGTGTGTTCAAGATTTCCCTTTCTCCTGAAGTTACAGTTAATAAGGTACTTCTGTCAGAAGGCAGTTCTGGTGCTGCAGAAGAGTTGCATTTACTACATCTGAGGGGGAGGTGAGATTCAAATGCTGTGATTCATGGTGTGACTCCTGGGGATGGTGCTGTGCAGTGCTGGGAGCTGGACTCCATGATCCTTGTGGGTGCCTTCCAGCTCAGCTTATTCTGTGATCCTGTGATTCTCTGGTTACTGCTGGTGCAGTGTGGAGGGGGAAGGACCAGGCCAATCCATTTTTTATTTTAGTTTTTTTTCTTTTTTTGAGAGCTCAAAGTGCATGTGATGTGTATGTGGGCAATAAACTTCAGGCCAGTTGCTGACTGCAGGCACCCACTGTGTGCTGAACTCTCAGGCTGCCCCTGGAGGTAATGCAGGCTCCATCCTTGGAGATATTCTAAAGATAACTGGACAGTGCCCTGAGAAACCTGGCATTATCTTGGAGCTGCTGTGTGGGGGAAGTTGGACCAGAAGCCTTCTGTGGTGCCTTCCAGTCCAGATTGTGCTGTGGTCCTGTTGAGTTCAGCTGTTCAGCTGTCCTGTGTCATAGCACAATCTCTTACCTGGGCAGGACCCTGTGCTCACACAGCCACAGGGGCTCTCCAGTGATATCCTGGCACACTACTTCAGCCATGGGACCACTGGGAGTGTGGAGCACACCAGCAGTCCAGTGTGAATTTCAGCTTAAATACAGCCTCTTCCTTATAGTAAATGGTTGGTGTTGGCACTTTGCTGCTGAGAGATGAACTGGATCTTAGCATAACTAGAAAAATCTCAAGATTTTCCAAAATGCTGCCAGATTGTCATATATCTGACAGGTCGTTTTTCCTGACAGACAGTGCTGGAATATTATTTTTTGCCTTTTTTTTTTTTGTTGTTGTTAAAATCCCTTTCTTAGTAATTGGAAACAGTAGGACACAATTTGTTCTATATTTTATCTAGAAAACTCTCACACATTGGTTATCACTGCATTAAGTTAGTAAAATCTAACTGCTTGCACCTAGAAATTGTTTCCCATTGAGTTCATTTAAATTATATTTTGTTTGAAATAAATATTCAAGAATGTTTTTTCCACTTGGCTCTCAGATGAGTATAAATATGGCTCTGTTGCAAAGCGTTCTTTGCCTCAGGCCCTGTTTTTTATAATATTGCACTTAAAATATAAATAATTCAACAGGTAGACATATCAATAGATGCTGGCAGTTTTGGCCATCAGGCACAAAGAAAAAAAAAATCTTTATTTAAATAAGGCACTTCTAAATATGGGACTTTTTAAATTTATGTTTAGGAGTCAGGTGGAATTCAGGTGATAAGATTCTATTCCTTTTGTGAATTCCACTGAAATTTCCCTTTTTCACTTTACAGAGAGTTCCTATGTTCAATTAAATTGTGCAAGAAGTATTTTGCCTTAATTTGCTTTAAAACATCATCTATATATCAGATTCTATGAATTAGCTACATCTCCACCATAGCTTATTTTTTAATAACATGATGATTTAGGTAATAGAATGAAAGCATTACTCATGTGTACTTAAAGACCAAAAGTTTTGTATGATAGCCTTTCTTTTTTAGCACATTTTTCTATGTTTAAATTTTTATAAATATGAATTTCCTTTTTTATTTCTCAGCACAGTTGTTTATCTTGAATAAGTAAGATATCCAGCCTCATACAGACAGGTTCAATGCGTATCTGTAAGCAGAAATCTTCCAGGCTAGTATTTAGATAATATGAATGCAGATAGCAACAGTTGAAGTCACAGCATGTACTGATGGTGTGCTCACTGGAAAATCAGATGTATTTGAAAATATAACATTAAATTGTTTAAAAGTATTGGGAAGCATAGATAACAGTGCTTTTGCATCTATGTCCACTTCAGTGTAACTGAAGTATAAGCGGAGAGATCCTAAAGGATAAAGGTTATCGCAAACTTGATGATGTTTTCACATCAAAAGAAGGTGATCTGAAGAAGGTTCATTCTGTGCAGCACCTCATACAAAGTCTGCTAGAGTTTATAACAGATCCTTACAATTTCTCTGGATTTCACTTCAAGCTCATGAACCGTAAGTAATACACTAGATCTGGGGATTTGCATGTTGAATTGCAGGTCTGTAATCTGCTAATAGCTTTCACTTCATGGTTGGCAAAATATTTACAGAAATTGCCAATGTCTGCAAGAACACTTTGATACTTTGCCATGGAAATATACTTAATGCAGCATGCTAGATTTTTTTGTTTGTTTTCATGGATTATTTGTTCACAGGAGATAGGGAATATCAGCCCAGTTTTATAAGAAACTGAACTCTAACTGGCATTCATAGGAGTAAAAGTCACTCAGTACTTTATAACACTCAGTATCTTGCAATATCACAGTTTATGTTGTTGGAATAAAATATGACAGGATAAATTGAAGGGGATTTAAACAGTGTATGCCATTACCAGTTCTTGTGTTGGAAAGAGGAGTGGTGAGCAAAGCTTAATGCAATGAAGCCAAAGCTTGGTTTCAAGCACAGCTGTTAGTAGTTCTGATGATAAAGCTGTCCAAAGAATGGCAATTCTCACTGGCAAATACTTGCCTTCTTGTCAGAGACTTGCTGCTTGACTAAGTTATCTGGCAGTGTTCATGACCAGGCTGAAAAATGTTAGACTCAGGATCATTGCTGCATATGTTTCCTTTATGGATTCAAGGACTGGAATTTAAAGAACTAATAGGGTGTTGTCATCGAAGTTAATCAGGAAGAGAAAGTCAGGGTTGGGAATACAATACATAGGAGAAGTCCATGGTTTTATTTACCTATAACTCCACTATGATGAACTGTGTACTACAGCTGGTACATGACATTCTCAAGCAATATTTACAGCATCCTTTTGGGATGCTTATTTACTGGCTCCTTGAAGCTTGTGAATATTTCCCTGTATAAGTATTCTGTAATGTTGTAATAGCAAAATACTCATTTAACATGTTAAGTGATAGAATTTATATTTTATTTTAAAAATTGGAACTCTGCATAGGTCATACCATAATTTTGTATGTGTCTTTATCCGAACTGTGGGAGCCAAACAGATCAAACACTAGAATTCTTAATGTTGCAAAGTGGGGTATTTTGATGTTTGAAATTTGTGAAGTTTTGCTACTGTGTTGGATTATATATTTGAATCAAAATAACAAAAAATAAACTCAAACCACAACTGGCCCTCCAAAAGCTGCTTTCTGATAACTCTGAGGCCTAACCTGCATGTAGAGGCAAAAAGAAATTCAGAGATTTGGGAAATACAGCATCTTCTATGTCTGAAGGTTATAGCAAATCCAGCTGTTCAGAAAATCCTTGTAAAAAAGCAGACAAAAAGGTGATTTACCACCAATCCACTACAGTTAATGTGGGTTGTCATATGGTTTGTACCAAATTTTTGAATTTAAACATCAGAAATCATGCTGGATGTAACACGAAGGATGGTAGCTGTCACAGCAGAGACAAAGTATGTTCCTCTTACTTCTGTAGATTTTCTGGAGGGTTGGGATAAACAAAGCATCTCTCTTACATCCCCCACTACAACATGAGGAGGATGCCTTTCTACCTCAGAGTGGTATTGAAAGCATAAATTTTTGCTGGATGATGTGCACAGAGGTGATGCAACATTTTGCCGTATTTATATCATGACTTTTGCTTTTGACTCGGCTAGGATAGTGCCATTTTAATACAGACAAAAGCTAATAATTTAGTCAAGTACATGGGTTTGGATACAGTTTTTTGAGGACTTCAGCTTCTTGACTTCACACCAGAGTGTGCATATTTAAAAAAAAAATAATAATTTTTGCCACAGCTGTGAAATAACTTGTGGCTGGGAGCCACACTGATTGCTTGACAAGGAGGAACAATGCCTCAGGGGTTTCTGTGCATCACATGTGTGTTTTGTGAAATCTGTTTCTGGAACTGCTGCTGTGCCATATTTCTCTGACTAAAGAAATGTACAAAGAAAACATGACAGAAGTCGGCACTGCTATTGGAAACCCACTGGAGTGTAAAGGATCAGAGTATTCTATGGATATCCCTATACCAATACCTTGTTATGAGTTATGGGTCTCATTTTAGAGTAAAATGTGCCTACGCGGGTCATTTAGCAACCTTAATCTCATTTTATAACAGAGTAATTTATAAATGTCACGATCTCTGAAGAAATGAAATTGCTTTGTATACACTTTGTTTATACAGCGTTCACTCACAGTGAAGGCATTGCATGTATTGTAATTTATTAGTGTTATGTTCATCATTCTCTCTAATTTAAAGCTTATAACTGAGCATTGCCAACAGTCTTTACAGGGATAAGAAGGAAAGTCTGAAAATGGTATATATATACATATTTTTTTTTTCAGTACCTTCTTCCAGTTGTTTCAGGCTCTGAATGTCTCTGAATGTTTCTTCTCAAAGCTGATGACATCTCATAATTTATTGACAGGTCAGGTGCCTTGCAGGTACTTTGTCTGCATTTCCATAAAGTCATGCAAAGCTTTAAACATCAGAATAAATTTGATAACATACATACTGCATATGTTTTAGATATTCCTACCATTAATTTCAGTCTATTTCAGTGGCAATAGCCAAATGCTTATGATTCTAAATGTGTAATTCCTAGCATTCTGTGACATATTCAAAACTCATAGAGGGTGTATAATACCTACTGTTTTTTAAAGTGGCATAATCCTTAGTACACAAATTTTTTTTCAGTTATTTAAAGGCTTTTGCCATTAAATGTACTTCCTATTACTGATGTTTAGCCTACATATTCAGTAACCAACACTTTAAAATTACAAGGAGGTTTTGTTTCTAATTGGCACATACTTTTCTAAATATTATTTAAATTCTTAATTTTAGTTCGCTCCTTTCCATTCTTTGGTTAACATTCAGAATAATGCTAAATATTGTATCCTAACACAAGGTTGAACAATGTCAAAGCAACTCTTTAAGTTAACAATTCCATGCTGCTGAAGCACTGTCTTACACAGCAGGTCACTAAGCAAAGCATGTGTATTACTCTGCTTATTTAGTTTCAGTCACAATTTCCTGTCTGGAAAACAATGTATTTCTGATTTTCATCTTTCGTATTGCTGTAGCTGCTGCTGTTCCTTTTTTAAATATTACTGTTTGTATTGCATTGTCTGGTCAAAGTCAAGCTTTGTCGCTAGCAATCTTTTGCACCTGTATACTTAAATAATATCCCTCAGTCATTCATTATTTTATTATCCATGAAAAATTGCAGCCTCTTTTCTTTATCCTCTTGCAAGCTGCTGTGTCTATCATTCATCCTCATTCTTTTGAAAAAGGCTGAAAACTAGGTGTGTTTCCATCTTTCCCAGTGACTGGAGAGAAAGATCAAGCAGATGTCTGCTGTTGGGTCAGTACTGCTTGCTGTTGAGGAAATGACCAGCGATTAGCCAGGTGCACGAGCATCGATTTTTGGTGGGGCCGTACAGATGAACTGTAGAGCTGAAGATTTTCAGGGGGCTCAAAGCTAGCACAGCTCAGGCTGCTGTGTACACCTCCACCTGTGGAAACATGCTTTCTCTAAAGGGTGACAGATGTGCCAAGCAGTGTTTGGAAACATGCAGGTAGCATAATACCTGGTTTATGGAAGCCCCTTCTCTGTTCTCACAGTTTTCCACACTCAGGCTTCTTTTATATTTCTCTCAGAGAGAAGGCGAATATATCCAGTAAACCAAAAAATGTGTTTATGCCCATGTGGGTGTATATAAAATCTTGAATCTGTCATTGGCTTCGAAAGAAGAAAAGAATTTTCCATAGAAACCCTGATAGTAATAAGACTGAAGATCATGAGTTCTTTACAGAAAGTTATGGAACTATGGAGGCATAAATCTGTGTTAAAGATTAAAAATACCATTTTGAAGTCTGCAACTGCAATAGCAGTGTTTGCTTTGGATAAAAACAGTTCTATATTAAAGGGGTGTTTTGGTGGCTTTTAGGAAACTTTGCTGTTTTGTGTAACAGCTTCATTTCTACAGCTGTAATTCCTAGGAAAAAAACTAAACAAAAACCTCATAGCTATTTTCCTAATTCAGACTCTGACAAGAAATATGATGACACATAGGATTTGTACCTAGCACAGAAGGAAAAAGAGAGACAAAGAAATCACAAAAGTAGCGTGAGCATAATAGCTGGCTTTGGCTTGGCTGTGTCCATTGGTGAGGATCAATAATGCCTAGAGGATTTTTTCTGTCTTCCTGCTTTCTGCCTATCTCAGCATTCATAGGCATCGCTTTGTGTGTTTCCTTCTTCACTTGTAGGTAATCAGATCAAGTAATATAGTTATTCTTTGACCTGTAGAGCCAAAGTGCTCAAAAAGAAGAGCAAAGGTGGCTCTTTCTCTGCTTACAGCTTCATTTCAGTATTACTCAGGTACATTGCACAACATAAAAAGTGCATGTCAGTGACAATTACCATCTCTAGTTCCGAAATAGTAATAGACCTATACAAATCTTTTGATTTCCCTGAGGACAGTAGCTTTTACAATTTTCTTTGAAGGTTGGTAATTTCTTTTTCTCTTCCAGGAGTTAGTTCCAGCCCTGAGTGTGATGTCAAAAAAGAGTTCTAATGCTTTTATGAATTTCACTGTTGAAAATGGCAGCCCTATTGCTGTAGTGGGATACAGGTGTTCTGGAGGATCACATGAAGTTGATTTCATGACATTCAGCTTTTGAAGAAGAGAGTTTGATACAATGGAATTTAACTCATCATTTAACAGGGCAGGCAGGTAGTGATGCACTTAATCACATGCTATTGATTTCTCTGTTCTGAGTGAATTAGTTCCTTCAAAGATTAGAAGCATCATAAAGAGACAGGTGGATTGTAAAGGCTACTGAAAACTATAGCTATGTAAATAATACGGAGGCTTTACATTTGAGGGCATTAAAGCTCAGTTTTCATTTGATGAGATCAAGCCCGACCTTCTTTAAACTCAAGAAAGTGGAAGGTGTTTTTATTGTAGTGGTTCCAGTTAGATATTCAGAAGCAGATATAAATTCAAGTGAACATCCTAGTTACTGAAGGTCTTAATGATCTCAGGGCAGACATTCATTGTGGGGAGTGCTATTATGGAAGAATCTGTGTGCTTCCATCTGCTTTTCTCCTTGCCAGCATCATTTTAGTCTTCCTAAGATTCAGTTCTTCAGGAGACTGAATAGCAATGCAAAGTCTATTGACCAGGAAACAGTTACTTGTAGGTTTCTGTGAGCCCTGCTGGGCTTTATTCGTGTGTGTGTTGGAGATAATATTTCACCCTCAGGAAAGCTGGTTGCCTCAGCCTGGCAAATGCAAAGGTTTCCAGTAGGAATGGGGACATTGCAATCATGGACAATTCTGCAGTGTAGCATCCTCTTTCTAGGTTTTCACGTGGATGAGCTGAAAGAGAGGAAAATAATACTCCATTAGGGGGGTTATATTTATTGTATTGTTCTTGACAGGAGAATTAATTTTGGTTTAGTGAGGGAGCTGGAGGGGCTTTTGTCTCTCCCACTCAATTAATGACAGCTCCTGAGCTGTAATGCAGTGCTTATTGTAGATCTCTTACTCTGGCAAACTCCTGGCATGCCACTGAAGGCTCCCAAGACAGACTAGTGCAGAAGCTATTTGCACCAAATTCATGGTTGCTGTTCAACTCCCCTGCTAAATGTTGTCTGATTCCTTCTGTGCACTGCCAAAGAAGCATGAAAGTCTTGAATGCAGAGTGAAGAATTTAAGCAATGCTGTGGATGAGTTTCATATGTACTGAGGGCATATGCAAAATGATCGTAAGCATGACAAGGTTGGCTGAATTAAGAATTCTGAATTAATTTATCGTCTGTCTGATTCCTCTTACAGCCTTGGAATGTTTCCTTTTCCATAGGAAATTATTGTAGCTGCCACAGCTTTACTGTTTTATTTTCAATCCACTGTGGCTGGTCAGAAAAAAAAATCACATACTTTTCCTCTTCTTGTTTATGTCTATGCCTTTGGCTCAGAAGGTATGTTGTAACAAAGAGCTTCACTGAGTCACAGCAACATGATGGTTACCTCATCACAGTGTGACACAACATTTTGTAAAAGCACAGGTGGCATGGTACCTTCTTATTTTGAATACCACCTGGCTAAGAATCCATTCCTAACATTTTACTTATTGCAATCCAGTGTTTCATACTGGAATAAAAACAAAGTGCACCCTAGTGCAGAGTGTATCCAAGGAGCCACCATTAACAGAAGGAGAAAAATCAAGGGCTAAGTATGGAAAGCAATGAGTTAAACATAAGGAGCCAGTCAAAATCATGCACACATTGCTTATGCTTCAAAATAAGTCCCTATTCTACACCACAGTTTGTTTTATAAAATACAGGTTTTTGTGTCTTGTGTTTATTTCTTAAACAAAAAAAAAAAAAAAAAAAAAAAAGAGCTAGACATTTGATAGGCCCTGGCTGATTGTGAATCTATTGATACATGTCTCTGCCTCTCACAGTGTTCATTTCTGCTTCCCTGTCCCTCTGCTCCCCAAACCTTTGCTGGTAATCACATGTTGGAGATGTGGATGGCTTGAACAAATGTCAGAGACCCGGACTTCTCTCTTGGACACACAAAGCTTTATGATTTTACTGCTCTAAGGGCACCCTCTGGCCATGAGTTGCTTCTAGAAAAAATGTCTATTATCTACTCATTTGACCAGGAGCTGTACACATGCATTTAAAAAGCCCTCCTGCTTGCCAAGACACATCCTCCTGTAACATGGGATTCAAATGGCAGGCATAGCAGCTTTAATGAAAGTTTTTCTGAGAAAAAAAATAATCTATTCTAGGACTTTTACTTGCTATTACTGCTAAGAATGTGTCAGAATTTTCACTGTAGAGACCTTTCATGTTTTGATGGAAAATAATTTTCACCTGGCTGAAATTTGGTGTGCTAACTCAGCCCTTATTTAGACATCTAAATAAACAGATTGTTTTTATCAAAATATTCATCATACAAAATTCAGCACACTATAAAAGTAGAAGCCATTGAACCAAGACTTGGTTTTCATCATTTGTGGAAATATGGCACTTACATTTGCTTTAGGAAAGTGGCTCTGAACAATCATATTTTAAAAATTGGAAGTTTAGTGCATAATAATATGTAGTTCAGAGCTCCTGTGTCAAAAAGACACCATCTTAAAATAATCTACTCTACCAGCAAGCATGTCTTTATGACTGTTTTTTATTGCAATGGCCTGGCTATTTTTTTATTTTTTTTTTTATGTTAAACGTTAGAAAACTGGTTGCTCCTGCACTTGAAATAGATTTTTTTTGGTACTTCTTTCTAAGCTGTGTCAAATGTTCTACATTACAACCTGCACTGTCATAACATCATCAGTGTCTTGACACAGTTTTAAAGTGGGAAGTCTCAGCAGCTGAATGCAGATAGGCAGTGCAAGAAAAGCTATCTGGGGACAAAGAAGTTAAAGAGAGAGGTTGAGGGATTTCAGTAACACATAATTCTGAGCTGGCTTCAAGATAAAAATGAGGAAGTTTACTTATTTTCTAGATGCTAGCTGATACATGCTAGTTTGCTTGGATTGAGGGGTCTTCGAATTGTTGTCAGCAGATCTCAGGAGGTCTTTGAGGTTACAGTAAGTGCCACGAAGCTGTCCTGGGGAAGCAATCAGATTTGTCTTTGCTGACATCTCCACTGGCTCTAATATAGCACAGCAGGCACTTTAGGTCTTAAGTGGTACCCTGGAGCCTCAAACTCTGTCATACTGCTGGCTGAAATGAAAAAACATGGAGTAAGACATAGAGGTAAGAAAGACAAAGAGTAAGATCCAAATATGCTTAAGAGGGTCTAGCAATGACTTTTGGGGAACTTTTCGTAGCATGCTGTGAAGATTGTTTCATTCTAGTTAAAACACGAAAAACAGCAAAGAAATATCAAGGGAAGAAAAGTCAAAGGTACAAAAATGGTAGAAAAGGTACAAAATGGTAGAATAACTTTTTGCCTTCACAAGTCTCAGAGGCTAGCAAATAAGGTCATCATTTGGGGAACCACAGACTATGAAAAGGAGGTTTAAGGTTAGACCAAATCGACGTGGAAACACAGTGACATCCTAATTACAACAACATATCACAGTTATACTAAAACAGCTTAATTTTCATGATTAGGTAATAAAAGATGGGCTTTGTCCTGCAGCAGTGTTCTTCTGGCAATGACTCATCCTTAGTTCCCAGATGCAGGCACAAAGGACACTCTCTTCATCCCAGAAGTGGCATCTTTAGAGAAGCTAGGGAAGATTTAGCACTAAAGAGCTGACTGCTTCTTAAAGTTTATTGACATGTTTCAGCTTGTATAAATGTTATCCTTTTGATAAGCTAATAAATTTAAACATCTCATGTCTTTCTTTCTTGCAGTGCTTATATTACAAGACATTGGTTTATTTGCCTTGTTCTGCAATTAATATTTTAGGTAATGGTCTTCTGTGGATTGCTTCATTTCATTCCAGAACTCATTTGGTGAATAGTTTTACTTTCCTTCTCATTTGAGAGTCATCACTTCTCTTCCCCCTATAACTCAGTGCATCTCTCCTCTGGTGGTAGACACTCTGCTTAGTGGTTCAGGAGAAATGTCAAGGTTTGACAGCAATGCCTTGGCCCAGGCTGGTTAGGAACTGCTAGTTAGACTTAAAAAAATATTTTTTCATAGCTTTTTAAGCTCCTTCTATGCAAGTGCTGGCTATGTAGGTTTGTAGTGCTGAAGCAGGTCAAAGGGCTGTGCCAAGTATATGTAGGAAGGTGTGGGAACATTGCTTTAGAAATATTGAGTCAGACAGAGTAGTGAAAGCTGACAGCATATGCCAGAAGCAAAGGCAAGGTAACTCAACACAAAAAGTCCGTCTGGTTAATGTGATTGCTGGACTTGTTTTGCTGTGGCTGAGGAAAGTAGCCTAATAAGCACATTGTGGTTGCCTCAATGTGCTTAAGAGAATGACATATGATTAATTTCTGCCAGAAATTGTCTGTACCTTCAAAGTCTTTTATTATTTATACTCTAAGAAACTAAAAATTAGAAAGTCATCCTGTACAAGCATTTTGAAGAAATAATGGAAACAAGAGGAGCCTGCGATTGTATTCCTTTTGCTTATGTTTATTAAAAAAAAAAAAAAAAATTAAAGGAGATCCTTGCCCATATGTAAGGAGTTGTATGTATAAGAGCTTGACCTGCCATGTAAGATGCCATGGAGATTGCTGGTTCACCTTCCCTTTAAGGCCTGCCAGCCCTTTTTTTTTCATATAAATTATCAAAATGAAGTGTCAGTCAAATGGAACAGATACGTCAGATTTTATTGGTTTTCCTGTCCTTTTCATGAGGGGAAAAAAAAGGAGAAATCCTTGGATGTTTTACTTGTTTTATCATTTTAGCAGCTGGGATTGCTTAATCACACAGCCATACTTTACTAGAGTCTCCATATGGCATATGAATGTAGGAAAAGCAAACTATGCATCACATGCTTTCTCCTCTGTAATTTATAGACTAGAATATAATAAAGAGGGTCAAAAGGATCCAATGGAATAGACTGTTTCTGTTGGAAGGGACCTACAACAATCATCTGTCTATTCCTGCTGCCTGACCAATCCGGGGCTGACCAAAAGCTAAAGCCTGTTGTTTAGTGCATTACTCAAATGTCTCTTAAATGCTGACAGTCTTGGGGCATCAATCACCTCTCTGAGAATCCTATTCCAGAGTCTGAGCACTCTCTCAGTAAAGAAGTTCTTCCTAGTCCTAGTGTCCAGTCTAAACGTCCACATGTGCAGCTGTGCACTGTTCCCACGTGTCCTATTACCGAGTACCAGGGAGAAGAGATCAGCACTTCCCTCTTCATTTCCCCTCCAGAGAAAACTGCAGTGAGCAGGGAAGTCTTCCTTCAGCCTCTTTTTCTCCAAAACAGACCAGCCTATGAAGGCTTTAGCCTTCCAGCCTTGTTTCTCCAGCTTTGTTGCCCTCCTCTGTAAGCATGCTGTGGCCGTCATATCCTTCTTAGTTTGTGGAACTCTAGGGTTGGCTTTGATTTATTTTCTTTTCCCAAAGTTTGCATCTTTCAGTTTCTTTCCTTTCATCACCTTCCCTTCACTCTTCTGTTCTCTCCTTGTTCTTTTTTATTTTATTGTATAGAAATGGCTACACTCATTTTTACACAGTAGCTGTTGATCTAATGGTGTTACTGGAGGGTGAGAAGCTGAAACAATGAGCAGTGCGTCACTAGTAGCTTTGACCTCATATCTTTTTAACTCTTTTCTGAGTAAAAATTGCTCAGAGGAGTTTGAAGAGGACACACCTGTGCACTTTCTCAACCTATTTGCACATGTGAAGGTGGCTGAAGAAGTCTCTGGACTTGGCTTCCAGTTCCCACCTTCTCACCTCAGCTTGTGATTGTTCGAGTACATGTAGTCTGTGGATCCATTCTGCACACCAGGACTGGGAAATATTCCATGTTAAATACAATTTTTCAGCAAAAGTGCACAATTGATGCATCTAAGAGCTATGGCAGCTGTACAGGGACCTAAAGGAAAAGTAGGCTTTGGCATTCCTTAAAATGACTTGCCTCTGAGAACAAGTGTTTGTGAAACTACATCCTGACACAGAAAAACACACACACAAACACACACATATGTCCCTCATCCAGTAATGCAGGGACTGTACAGTTCCCTACCACCCCTTCTACTATGCTGCACAAAGCAGGTATTTGGGGGGACCTCCCTTTGGCAGGCAGGACCAGCCTTTCTGGTCTGCACATCTGAGCTGCAGTTGCCTGAGCAGCATGGTCTGGTAGCAGGGAACGGCAGCTGGAAGGACAGGCTGTGATAGGAACCCCCCTGGGGGTCCCAGTACTGCCCACTTGGGGTTTGGGATGCCTGCCAGTGGGCTGTTTGCAGGGGACACTTTTCCCACAAATCCTGCTTTGAGGCTTTCTAGCAAGCTTCAAAGTGTTCCACCATGGAAACCAGTGTTTTTAAAGAGACTCTGGAGTGATAAGAAGTGCAGGACTTAATGCCATTTAACAGGGAAAGAAAAATCTTTGGCAAAACATTCCTAGATTTTTTTTTTCTTTTCATAATACTGTAAAGCATTTGTTTAATAAGAACTTTTTTCATCTATGATAATCTTTTTTCTTCTGTTTGGACTTGCACTTCTATATTTGTCTTTGAGACCCTTCCATTCATGGTTTCCTTTAAACTAGGACTTTATGTTCTGAAACGACTAATGTCAAAATAGGTCAAAATAATATTAATCATCTTCCCAGATACTATTGCAGTGACATATACATAGTTTTTTAAGAATAGCTCCCTGCATGAAGGAAGTAAAAAAGCTGAGATGACCTTTTCTATTATTGCTGTTTGTTTTCCTCTGGTGATTGTTGAATATTTGAACACTTAGCAGGGTTGTCTGGTTTCTAAAACAGTTTCTTCATATATAAAATGAAACCTTTTTTTTGCCTTTTAAATATTTTCCTTAAAAGGAAATTAATAAAACATCTCATAAATTAAGACCAAATAAAATTTTACTTGTGGTAGAGTCATTAATAGTAGGAACACAGTATCTGTATTCCACCATAAAAAAAAAAAAAGGACAAGAAATGCAAAGACATTCGGCTTTTAGACAATGTTTTCTGCTGTGTATTCTCAGATCAGATGCAGGCTCATAGCAGATTTTTGTGCAGGTTGATGGCAAGAGATCACTAGGCAAAAGTAATATATCACCTTCATATTTGCTTTGGTCACCTGAAGCATGTGTTGATAGAACTGTAAGATATATTCCTCTCTGTGGTTTTTCCTTCCTTCCATTTTCTTGTTATCAATTTCACTGATAGAAAATTATGTCTCATTTGAAATCCTCACAATTTCTTATAAATCTGCCTTGAAAACTGCCTACTGACTGTGTTAATATAAAAGAAATATCTATCTTAGCTTTTGATAAAGTGGTTTTTAAAAGTGTTTTTTTCACTGTGATATCTAGATGCTCAAATTAGGAAAATTACCAAGATTCATTGGTGTCTGAAAAGTGACAAGATTGGTTTTAAATACTGTGAAATAGCATAATTTCATGAGAATTACAGCGAGTCACAAATGTAAGTCACTTGAGAAACAACTTAGAAAGGAATTGTTTCTGAGCATTTGATATCAAGCTACTCATGTTTCTAGAATTTTACTGATTAGCAGAACTTAAATCCCCAAGATATGAAATACAGAAGATGTGATATTTTTAGTTTATAACAGTGAACAAGGAAAGTATGGAAAAGCCCAAACTGTCCCTAGTACTACTTTGAAATTTTGACTGTTAGCTCTTCTCTCCACTCTGTGCTCAAAGTCTGTGTGATCAAAGATTGGCTGTGGGTTTCAGAACAGCACTTTAGAGAAGGTCTCTCAGTTACCCTGCAGAAGCAGAGACTGAAATTCTTCCTGAGATGGAGCTAGTCAGCTGAGGGATCATGATGACACATGGGATGCACTGCAGAGTCCTTACTGTGCTGAAATCACCATCTGCAGAATCTCCATGCATGTCAGTGGCTACTGGGGTTAAAAACTCACCCAATACCTGACAATGGGGTTGAGTCCCAGTGCTGTCCGCAGTGTTTATTGTTGTTAATCTAGGTTAACTATAAATAATGCTTGCCTTTCCACAAAGACTAAAATCTATTCTGTTTGAAGCATTAACAGCAAAATCCCTTGCTGCTTGGCAAAGAGAGAAGAGAGAAAAAACACTGCATACAATATTTAATATAATGTTTTCTAATTAGCATTGCAAATTTAATTAATTTCTTTGTAATGATTAATTACGCTTAAGTATTTTTTAGGTTTTAAGAGAATGTTCTCTGTGTATCTTGTATCTATCAATGTTCAGGCCAGATAAATATTTTCAAGATCAAATTATGGTGTCAGAGAGACATAAAGCAGTACTTTAAATATGGGGTTTCATTAGTCCTCTTGCCAGAGTTTAAGCTTTCCAACTGTTTGTTATTCTCAAATTTAAAGCCACACTTGAAATAGATTCTAGTGACAGAAGTGACTGTGTATAGTGCACACACATGCACATCTATTTAAACTCACATAAAACTAGTTCAAGAGATGAAGAGACCTGTTCTTCTTCGTTATTTACAGTTCTGTCCTTGCATCATTGGTGCACAGTCTTTTATAATGTCAGACATGAGTAAGTCTACCAGAAATGGTTAATACCAGAAGAGCCTCTCAAAAGCAGTGTTTTAGTAGACTTATTGCACTGTGTATTGTGTGCTTCTTCGGCTTCAAAAGGCATGCATCATGTTAAAATGCAGTAATTGTGTCCATGTGTCTTTGGAAATGTGATAACTTAGGGGATGGGAGCTAAATGGATAATAAAAAAGGCAGTTGTCAATAGAAGAAGATTTTGCTGGAAAAAAAATCATCTTTGTTGGCTCTGAATTTAGTGCATTGTTTGTACAAAATTTCATGAAGTATTTAAAATTATTTGGTGTAGTAGAGGTAGAGACTTTGGATTTGGGGTCTTTTTTCCCCCAAAATACAGTCAATCTGGCATGTAAACAACTTCACAGTCAAGAAATGAATGGACTCAATGCATTGTGATATCTTTGTTTGTTTCATCCAAATGTGTTTTATAACTTCTGCCTTTTTGAAGTAAATTGCCATTTTTTTTTCAGTCCATCTATATATAGTTGGGTTTTTCCCCCTTTCAGATTCTCTCTTGTTCTGTCAGGGAAACTAAGGTTTATGCCAAGATCCAGTATAAATTAATCTTATTTTATTTGGCTATGAAATCTCTGTTTTCTTATGAATTATTTATCTATGATTTTGCTTCTGTAAGTTTAAATGGGAATGGAAATGGGACTCAGTTTTTGAGTTTTTAATTATTGGGAAATGATAACACACAATGATCATCATCTTACTTCACCATTATCTCTTGTTTTTCAGAGGTGTAAGCAATAAAAGAAATTAAAATTCTAGTTATGGACATTTTCTAATATTTGTAATAAGGTATAGAAATTTATATGATGTTACACATAATTAAGTTTCAGTGCTAGAAGAAACTTCATAGGGTTTACTGGAAACAATGAAAAGTTAATCCTGTAAGCAATAAACAAGTTTGCCCTCAAACTGGCTTGCAATGAAATCTAAATTAAATAATAAAAGAATAAAATAATTTGTGACATTCTTGATGACTTCCCAAAGCACTTATCTGAAAAGGAGAGGAAGAGAGACTTTTTTTTCAGATAAAATATAAATTATGTGAGGAAATGTTCTCAAGCAATTACAAAATTTCATCTAGAAACTCCATATCAAAATTTCAGTTCCTTAAAAGATAAATAAATGAAACAGGATATTAGAGTCTGGCATGGATATTTCAGACATTTTTAAAGGCTATCTGATGCCTATAATTCTTTCTCTCCGGGAATTAACTCCCACTGCTCGTGCTCCAGGTGGAATGAAGCCTTTCCTTCATTAGGAGAAGATGGTTGGTTGTCAGCACTGTCACTGCACAGACTAAGGAGTGGTAAAAGCAAACGGTACCAAATCATGGCTGCTGCCCCCTGGTTACACTAGTACTGCTTGACCAGGAACTTCTATAAGTAGGAAAGCAAGGAAGCTTTCCTCCAAAAAACAAACGTGCAATGTAATTTTAAATTAGTTCAGGCTTCAGCAAGAAAGTCAATGTTGAAAATTGAAATAATAATCTTAAATAGTCGAATAGCTGCTTTTTCTAGTGCCCATCTGTGAACAAAAGGAGCCAGCAATTGTTCATTTGGCAAAGACATTGGAGGTGTGCTGCAATAAAAATAAGAAAAGGACTTTTAGTGCCATTTTGTAAGTTTTGCTTTTGAACAGGGGTGTGAGGGGAAAGCAGCTTTTAACTGGTGAAAGGCAAGGGCCATTAGGATAATATTTTGGAAGCGAGAACATGAGTTTGAGGCAGTGAGTGATTGAACAGGGTACATTTGCAAGCTCAGTTTTTCACCTCCCATCATCTTACCAGCAGCTTTCAGCTGACTGCCGGGCTGATGGCTGATGTCTAGGCCAGCAGAGAGATCTCAAGAAAATCTGCCTTTTCTCTGTCTTGGCTGCACAGAGCTGTGTGATGCTGGTGATGGAAAGCAGAAGAATTTCCATAGCTGTCTGTCCAGTGTCTGCCAAAATTTTTACTGGCTCCCAGTGGCCATCTGAAGGGCTGTGAATTACTAATGAGGTTTATCCAGATCTTCTTCCCTCCTAATTTTTGCATTGCTTCAAGAGATGCAGGAGTAACATAGAGGAGAGAGATGGTTTTTCCCTGTAGTAGGGAGGATTTTCTAATACACTGTGAAAAACAGTGATGGAACAATGTGGAGAAACTGTTCTTTCCACAAAAGGACTGAGGCTGAGGCACCAGCACAGCACTACAGATTGGTCTTGTGGCCATTCAGCTCATTCTACTTTCAATGTAGGTTTTTATAATCTATAACCACACTGAGGGGTTTTCCCTCTTCTTATGTTTTTTTAAATGGAGACAAGGGAAGAGAAGAATAAGTTGGGCTGTATCTCTTCTGACTTCATTTCTGGTAGTAAAAAAATTCTACAGAATATCCTAAGAATAATAAGAGTATACACCTTTGAAGTGTAAATACGATTTATGTCAGCAAAGAAAAGGGATATTTTGAATAGAATAGAATAGAATAGAATAGAATAGAATAGAATAGAATAGAATAGAATAGAATAGAATAGAATAGAATATTTCAGTTGGAAGGGACCTACAACAATTATCTAATCCAACTGCCTGACCAATTCAGAGATGACTAGAAGTTAAAGTGCATTGCTAATGGCATTGTCCAAATGCCTCTTACACACTGACAGACATTGGGAATCAACCACCCCTACAGGAAGCTGTTCCGATTTTCAACCACCCTGTTGGCAAAGAGATGATTTTTAATTTTCAGTCTAATTTTGCCATTTGAGCTGTGGTGCTGGGCTTCCATGGGAGATAAGCTGGTGCATCAGTGACAGGTTGTTCTGAGCCAGGTCCTCAGTTCAGAGCTGGGGTGTCTTGCTCTGCTCCTATGAAAAAGTATTGGAGGTCAGGCCTTGATTTAAGAGGTTCTGGGCTTCATGAGCTGATTCATCTGAGGACATACACTACTTGAATTGTAAGTGAGGTGACACAAATGAAGTGTCTTCTGTTTAAAAAAAAGTTTTGTAGAAGCTGACTTGAAAGTGACTGAAATGAGACCTTTTTGTATATTGACAAGAAAAGGATAAATAAATGCAGCATGCATTTTCCTAGGAGAAATATGCATCAGGGTGTGGGCATAAGAAAGTGGGATCCAATCTTGGTATTTGGTTTTGGAAATTTCAAAGGCTTTGGAGCCAAAAATTTTATTCAGTGTCAGGACATCCTACAAAGATCTGCAAGGGGTAAGCAGATGGATGTTCAGTGTGTTCCTTTTCCCACTCCCTTGTTGAGTTTGGAGCAGTTTTATGACAATTAACATGCACCCAGAATAACAAGCTTTAAAAAGCTGAGGGGAAAGAAGCTGAAGCGTATGTTAGAATATTCTGGGTAGACATATAGAAACAAGAAGGAGGGTTTGCCTCTTTTCTTGGTCTAGACATAACAGAATTAAACCTCTAAATTTGATCTGGTAGTCCTAATTTAGTTTCATAGCTGATGGAGGGAAACGGGCAATTTCAGAAAGTGTTCCATTTGACCATTTTTAGACACATTATTTGGGCTGAGCTGAATTCCTCTTTGCAAATGCTAGTTTATTTCCATTGGATAAGGAGTGATCAAGCTGATTTGCTCAGGCCTGAATGTTTAACATTATATTCCTATGTTAAACCATGTGAATTTCACCTGAATTGTAAGGGAAAGCTGATCAATGACTTGATCAAGAAATTTTATCGTGATAATTTCATTCTAGTCCATCTGTAGTGACTGTGTGACTCAACACAAGGACTAGTCAATAGTTCCCTGCCTCATTCTCAAAGGTAGACTCTTTCCATTTAGAAAAACAAAACAAAAAAAAGAAAGTTAAAAAAAGCATCTTTGAAAGACAGAGAGAGAAGCTCACTTAAAAGGAAACACGTTGTTTCCATTTAGTCCATCAGAAAATGTGAGACTTCATTATCTAAAGTGATTATTTCTCAACAGATCCTCATTGATGAATTGAGGCAGAGTAGCACCAACTTATTGAACTATTTTGGTTCACATACAGCACTGTGGCAGGCTGCTACGCAGGACTACTGGAGGCTGAGCAGGGTTTTACAGTGCCACAATCTCCCACTTGCCTGTTTCCTAAACACAGCTTTATTAGCACACTTTGTGGCACCATGGGCTGTTTCCTCTGAACAGTATTTAAATTTATACCTGGAATCTTAGCCCCTGGGAAACAGATTTTCATGAGAAACTAAGATATCTAATGCAGAGGGACCTCTAAGGAATATTGTGCAGTGTTCAATGTTACTCCTGCACCAAAACCTAAATCCTAACACTGTGGATACAGCAGAAGAGTTTTACCACATATATATAATGTAACTATCAAATTTCAGTGTTTACTTGAAATGTTAGGGTTTTTTCTGCTGAGATTTAAACATGTTCAATGAATTGTTAATGGAATATGTTATAAAGAGGATAAATTGTCCCACAACACAAGGTTGTGTACCCTGATTGTATATTGCAAATATGTGGGCACCTTAATGATCTTGTTTGCTGTTTTCTCTCTTGGGGCTTTCTCCTTCTCATTGACCTGTATCTGTAGCTCCCTCTGGGAGACGTGGGGAAAGAGAAGAGATAGGCCTTGCATGCATTTACCTGACGTAGTTATTTTTCTAAGGAAAATTACTTGGACTGTATTCCTGGACTCTTCATCTCTCTATGGCATCCTTTATCTTCCCTCTCAAGTCCCTGCACTATCTGTCATTTACTGCTAAGATCCAGTTGGCCCAGGATGCTCAACTATATCTTCCATTTTTTAAATTATCAAACAAGCATTTTTTTCCCCTTAATCTAGGAAGCACTACTACCTAAACTTTTTCAAAACTCTTTATGAGCTTTTATGTGTATAATTGAAGTGTTATCTAAAAAAGTGCTTTTTCTTTGTGAACTGTAAATTCTATGTGAATTATAAATTCTAGCCTCTACAGCAAAAGAGCAAACTATGGATTTATGCAACATTTCATTAAAAATTTCTTTTAATTTCATGGCTATTCAGTCTTGTTTATCACTCTTTATCACTATGCATAGGAAAGTGAATATAAGATTTACTTTCTCATGCACTCCCTCCCTTCTAGAAATTTTTTTAGTGTTTTTTTTGTTTGTTTTTTTGCACCTACCTCATTGAAGTACCTCCCACTTATACATTAATATCTTTATTCATCATATCTTCTGATCTTTCTATGGCTCTACAGGCTTGGGGTGGAGGGAATGAACTGGACTCTCTGTTGCTCTTCTTCCCTTTCAGAGAAGAAAACATGGTGTTCCAGTTAAGTCTGTACTGGTTCACACACAGGCTTTATAATCAAATCCAAAATTACTTTTGGTTCAGATTGTATCCCAGCGTTGGTTGCTTTATTGATTTGCAGGGTGTGCAGGTGTCTTCACTGAACTCTTCTGCAGGGTGTCCATGTTTTTCTCTCATGAACATCTTATCTGCAATGATTTCTTCATATTGACTACTTATTTCTATTCCCTAAAATCAAATACCTATTCTGTGAAGCATAGAAATACTCACTCCTTTTTAATTTCTCTTTACTTTTTCCTTTGGTACTATTTAAAGATATAAATATTGGTATTTTACCACCTAAACTATTTAAAAATATGGAGTTTTCTTCATATTGTGGTTAAAGTGTTTAGTGTATTCACTCTCCTTCTGTGTCTTTTTGAGTAATTTCTTCACTTTTGTTTTTAAAAAATACTTCTCTCAGAAGACTGGTGCAACAATGTCCTTTTATGCCATGATTATCCCATTGAGAAAATGGAAGTTAATTTTTTTTGTCACTGTTATTTAGTGGCTTGTAGTTATTTATTAAACTGATTTCAACATCTTTAAGAGGAGAAACCTGAAAATAGCTCTCATCTGGCCTCATTGTGTGTTGTGTGTACCTAAGAGATTAAGACATTAATTTTCAATTTAATATATTAAGAATTAAAGAAATGTTGGCAAAAGTGTCAATTCAACATGGAATGAAAAATAGAAAATTGTTAGCATTATTCGGGAGAAATAGATTGTTCAAAGAATATTTTTTCTTATTTTTGGAAAAAAAAATAGGGCAGTATATTCTTATTACATGAAAATAATTTAGACACTCAAATTCTGGTTCATAAACAATTAGGATGGTAAAGAATGTCTGCTAGGGAAAAGCAGTTTCAAATAACCAGAACTTGTAAGTTGATTGGAAGGTTATGTGCCACCCTGGAGTTAATTTTTAATGCATATCAGAAAAATACTGCAATTTGGGAGAATTATCACAGGGAAACATTGCTTCAGCATTAGAAAAAAGGAATTAGTCTGATATGGGTAACCATAACTGGACATCAGCACTGGGAAAAATAATGAAAAAGTTGATACTGGATGTAATTATTAATATCTTAGAGAGCGAGGTTGTGGACACACTGCTGAAGGCCTAGGAAAATTACAGCCAGAGAAATCATTCCCAGGCTGAAGTCTCTCCTGGTTCTCTCAGATCCTTTCCCAAGCTGATAACATGTTCAGCTCTGGCAGGGAGATTTTTCCCAGGATGATAGTTTTGTCAAAACAGAATAGAATTAATAACATTAGATTAACACCTGGTGTTGACCATGAGACCCATCCTGAAGTTCTGTCCCAGAAGAGTTTTCCCAATTATCCAATGAACTACTGCCTTGTCTTAGTTCAGTGGAACACCCTATAAATATGAATCACGTTCTCAATAAAATGCCTTCCTTTCCCCAAGGAGGTCCTTGTTGCTATCATTGCTTTCTCTAGAGTGGTAACAACATCAGGTTAATTAATACCAGTCAACATGGTTTATGGAAAACAAGTCTCATCAAACAGCCATTATTATATTTTGAAGAGATTACAAATTAGATTAAAAGACTGAAAGAAACGTGTGTAGGTAAAGTCAAGTTTCTTAAAGGTATTGTTTGGTTCTACATATCATTCTAGTTTTTTGGGTTTTGGGACCTGAGAAGTTGCTTGTTGTTTTCATAAACTTTCAAGATTAAATGTAAAAGTTACTGTTGATTTAACACAAACAAAAATAAATAGATCATGTTAGGAGAGCTGCACCTTCTGGGAAGTGTGATCACAGGGCATGACTTGGATTGTTTGAGAAAGGTCTGTCTGCTAGAGCAAATATACACTGGGACATAGGATGGAGATCATATTTACAGGAAGGGAAGATTCTGTAGAAAGATAGATCTTCAAAAGCAGCGTGGGCAGCAGGGCAAAGGAGGGGATTCTGCCCCTCTGCTCTGCTGAGACCCCACCTGCAGAGCTGCATCCAGCTCTGGGATCCCAGCACAGGCAGGACATGGAGCTGCTGGAGAAAGTCCAGAGGAAAGGCACCAAGATGATCAGAGGACTAGAGCACCTCTCCTATGAGGAAAGGCTGAGGGGATTGGGGTTGCTCAGCTTGGAGAAGATTTTGGAGTGACCTAATTGAAACCTTCCAGTACCTGAAGGGAGCCTGCAAGAAAGATGGAGAGGAACTTTTTACAAGGATATGTGGGACATAGAACAACAGGAATAGCTTTAAACTGAAAGGCAGTAGGTTTAGATCAGATATTAGGAAAAAAAATTTTCCGTGAGAGTGGTAAGGCACTGAAACAGGTTGTCCAGAGCAATTTTGGATGCCCTATCCCTTGAAGTGTTTAAGGCCAGCTTGAGCAAACTGGTCTAGCAGAAGGTGTCCCTGTTCACACAGGGAGGTTGAAACTAGATGACCTTTGTAGTCCCTTCTAACCCAAACCATTCTATGATTCTATTTTATGATTCAAAGGCATAGGAGAAACTACTACCTGATAGCTGAGATTGGACAAAATCCAAAATAGGCATAATTTTGTTAATGATCAAAATGCCTGATAGATGGAAAAAATTATTAAGAACTGTATTTTCTGCTTCCTTATGTCTTCAGATCTAGTCACAGTACCTTTGTGGAAAACGTACCTAGGTTAAAACGAAATTATTTAATTTGGTAGCTTTTCTAAATTGGAATTCTCCTTGAGTAACCAGATACCGCTTAAAGCACAGAAAAAGGATTACTTTATGCTGTGAAGAACCTCTCCTAGGGTAGGTGGTTTTTTTGTTGTTGTTGGGGTTTTTTGTTTGTTTGTTTGTTTGTTTGTTTGTTTGTTTGTTTGTTTGTTTTTTTCGCTAGGCCGGTACCAAACCATAGAAATGGGTGCATTGCCCTAGTTTTCGTCATTGAAAGGAAAGAATTGATAATAGTAAGAGAGAAATTTTCTTCTTGTATAGCATGCCTCCTTTTCTATAATTCCCCTTTTCTTTTTGAACATCACTAACCTGAGAGTTTACTCTATATTCGTCTTTGGAAATGCAGATTTCCCAGGACACACAAAATTTGCTTTATTTAAATCCAAATCTTTGCTTCAATTGGAGTTTTGAGTTAGAAGCTGTGAGAGAATTTTAAAGAAAATTCTAAGTGATTTGATTTTTATGTTTCTTGTCTTTTTTTTTCCCCAGCACTGATATGGCTGATATGCCTGCCCACATGCATAACAGAAAACCCACCCTAGAAGCTGAAGCAGACTTTTTGGCCTGAAAGATGAGGCACATTAAAATTGAACACATTTGTTGCCTTTCATCTTGTTTAATGCATCTTACATGTTAGAGGGTTTTAAAGTGACATTTCCCTATAAGCTCTTCGACAGACGCTCACATTTCTTCTGACCTCACTTCTAGAACTTATGCTTATTTTATAAAGGGTCTTTGTGATTTCCTGTATTAGAAAGTTGATAAAGGACTTGTCAGAAAACGGTTTCTTTGTAGACATTTCTAGGGAAAATAAGCCCATCTAGGTTCCTTTCATGTTTATCAGCTGGGTGGGTGAACCCATCACTTCAGTGCTGTCATCACTTTAGACTACAGCACTCATATCCAGGAAGCTTTTTGTCTCAGTCATTAAAATGGGTTTTGACTGTGTTATCACCTCTAATTAAAACCACAGCATTAAGTTTCTGTTGACAAAGATCTGTGCACATACTAATTCTACTTTTAGGGGTTTTAATGCATTAGAGAATCAGAGGGAGGCTGTACCTGTACTTTCTACTTTTGTTGGTGGATTATCTGTTATATAAGTATTTTTCCTACTTTTACCCAAAACTACTAGAAGGAAACAAATGCCTTAGTAGGCAACTTCTATTTTCTTCTCCCCTAAATGCCTTCATTTTGGCAGGGAGGAACCATCTGCAGTACTGTAATTTCTTCCCACTAATGTATGCTCTGATGAGAAACATAGAGGAGAAAATCAGTCCTTGTTCTAGACAGATTTAGGGGGTGGTATTTGCTTGACTCAAAGCCTCCTCACTTCACTTTTTTAAAGCTTCATAGTAATAGTGTTTGCCATAGGTGTCTCCTGTGTCTAGGTGGCCTTGGCAGTTGCATGAAAAGTGATTAATGACAACTCCTACTATTTGCATTTTGCATTTTACACTTTGTGTGCAGGGTCATATTGCAACAGCTTTTGCAAATCCTTGCTAGCTGTAACTAATGAATGTTTAGACAGGCCTGGTCATATTAAATTCTAGATACTTTATATGTTGTCTTCATTTCTTTAAATTTGAATCTTGGCATTGTATTTTAGATTTCTCTTTGAATATGAAGTTCATAATTCTGAATTAGTCTTATTTAGTCTCACGTTTTAAAAACTCAGTTCTCCTTTCTCCTTTACAAATGAATACCAGATCTATTCTTCTTTCAAGTAATCTTTTAGCTGTTAGGGATTCTCATCTTTTCTGTCTTCCATACTCAAAACATGTCTCAGTTTGACAAAGACTTCTGTGAGTTCAAGCTCTGCTGAGTTGATATAACATGAAAGATGGTCAGATATTTAAATACTTCCAATGGGAAATACAAAACAAATTCATATTGGCAATAAGAAGATATTATTTTGAAATTTAAGAAAGATTGTGATTGTCCAAATCGGAAAACAAGGAGTGTTTTTTTAAGAGCTCCTTGTCATTATGTTATAATAAATTTACAGATCTCCTGTTTTCCTGTGAGTAAAGGGTAGGTTCAAGGAACAAAAAACCCTTGCATCTGAGTATTTCCTAATCACAATAGCCTTGGAGGGTTTATAGACTCTGTGTCTTTGATTTGAGGCCATGACTTCTATAAGCACTCTATGTACATTAATACTTGTTTCCTTTTAAGGAGAAAGTCTGAGGCAGGGTTGCCTTTCAATGCATCCATGAAGCATTTAAGATATATATTACAGAATCATGGGGTAATTTAGGTTAGATGGGGCCTCTGGAATTCACCTGGTCCAATTCCTGCTCAAAGTGGGCCTGATCAGATAAGCTTTCTCAGGGTCAATGTTGGATATTTCCAAGCATGCCAATCACCTCTCTGGGCTACCTGGTTCAATATTTGAACTCCTTTTGTATATTAGCAGACAAATGAAGATGTTTAATGGAAAAGCTCTTTTGCACAGAGCATCTTTTTCTGAGGTACTACATCTTCAACCTCAGTGAATTGAGAGAATTTCCCACCATTCTTTTTCACTATGAGGGCAATGTGTCCCTGTTTTTTTCATGGATAAGCCATACACTAGAGTAGCAGAGGTCCAGGAGATGCCTCACCTTACCTCCTTCCTCTCAGCTGAGTTACCTGTACACAGAGATTTATATACAAAATTTTGTCTGTCATTTTGTAAAGCCCAATTTGTATGTTGTCTGTGATCATCTGGAAGCATTTTTAGCTGTCTTATTTTTAGTTTGGATAATGTTTGATCAAAGGAAACAGGGTTAAGGTTGATGCAGGAGAAATACTCCTTAAGGTAATTCCATGATTACTCAGGAGAGAATCACTTCAGAAAAATGTTAGAGTATAAGGAAAAAATGAGGTGTGCTTGGCAAATTAAAGAGTTTTAAAATAATTGGTGCAACAGCAGCGCAGCCACAAAGATTTTTAAACATGCCCTGGAATAAACTAGCTGGGAATTATACAGACACAAAATGGAATTATATAGGTGCAAGATGGAGTTATACATACAAGTACAAGACATACAAGATAGAAGTCACTAGAAAAGAGGGAGGGAGGGAGGGAGGGAGGAAGGAAGGAAGGAAGGAAGGAAGGAAGGAAGGAAGGAAGGAAGGAAGGAAGGAAGGAAGGAAGGAAGGAAGGCAGGCTGGCTGGGTTTGGAAAGGGCAGTGTATGACACAGAAAGATCTTTTTTTTCAGTGTGCTGTGGAAATGGCATGCTGCTTGTTTATTAATAACAACAGAAAGGTCAAATATTGTTCCTTTTGCTAGCAGTGGTATGATCTGTCTGCTGCTGTCCCTAGAAAATTCCTAGGGCATTAAGGGAACGAAGGTGGTGTTGTAAGTTCACATCAAAAAGATGACGATGTCTGCTTCAAGATGTTACTTAGGAAATTATAGGCGGAATGAGTACATCGTATAATTTGGTTATAGGCGATGTGTGTCATAGATCACAAGGTCAAAGGCATTGGAGTGAATTCCTTCCAAATTTAACACGTTTGGCTGGTGTTTTTATTTTAACATTTATAAGTAAAATGCGAAGGCTGTGGTTTGTGTAGAGTGCAACAAGTTGAAACTTTTCAGTCAGCTGGTGCCACACAAAGGTCGATAAAGCTCTCATACTTTCTCTGTGCATTTCCATTTCAGTGCCAGCTTCCTTATGTGGAGCCTGTAGGAGGAGGTACATGGGACCTTGTTGCATGTGGGGCAAATCAGTAAATCCTTTCTTTTTTTCTCTCCCTGGGAGCAATGTGGAAGATTCTGTGCTCTGTGTCAGTATCATTCTACTGACAGTAGAAGGGTTTTCTGCACTGTTAAGAATATGACTGAAGATCAATGATGAGAAGGTTTTTTAAAAAATATTGGAATAGCAGAAGGAGAGAAGTCATGAAGGGAGAAAAAATTATTTAAACGATTATGACCAGTCAGTTCAGAAAGGCTATAGAGAGTAAAGAATGCAAAGGGATGAAACAGATAAATTGAAAGCTCTGATTATTCAGAAATGCAGGGGCAAGCAAACTAAAGGACAACTAAAAGAAAACCAAATAAAATATTTGTACTGCAAGAAACTCCTGTAGATCAACAATTCAAATGGATATCAGCAATGAAATGAATTAGAGTTAAAAGGTATATAAAAGGCAATCAGACACACAGCAGAGATTAGAAAGAAACTCCAGTAACTGGGCTGGTACCTCAGCCAGTGCTGTGACAGTAGCCTTCATGCTGGGGATCCACCTCTGTGACTTTGGAAAATTCCATATCTCAACACTTTGAGGCATGAGCCAAACTTTAATTATCACTGAAGGATTAGAAAGATTTTATTTTTTCCCCAAAAGGATAATTTAATAATTGCCTATTTCATGATTTCTTTTGTTGTTAACTGAAGAGCTCTGAGGGTTCTGCTGTAGGAGACATTCCTGGAATAGTCACAGCACCAGACAGGCCTATCTCACTGTTTCTGGGCTGTGCTGGAGCACAAGCTCTATGTGTTTAAAATGGAGCTCAAGCCTATTTAGTAGTGCAGTGTGATAATTACAGTGTCACCACGATGCTCCTGAAATAGGATTTAAAATTCTGCAAACTCTCACAGCAGCTTTCATAGGACCAGATGCTTCAGCTCAATCTGTGTTGACTCAGCTCAAGTGAAAACTGCTTGAAGTTTTTGCAGTTGACAACGAAGAAGTTGCTGTCTCCAGAAAAGAAAAAAAAATTTAACCTTCTTTCACAGATTTAAGGAACTGCAATTTTATTTTATGAAAAGTCTTTTTGGAAAGACGTATGCTACTCTGTGAATATAAACCTTGAACTGGCTTTATAATCACTGAAATGGAAAAAAAAAAGTGTTTTTCTTTTATAGATTTAGACATTCTTTTTAGCTATGTAAATATTTATCAAACACACATGACCAGATTTCAGTTTTAGAATCATAAAAAACAGGTTAAAATCTCTTCTAGTTTCCAGATCTATCAGTAAGCTGAGTATACCTCTCCCTCATCCATGTAGCTCTTTTCAGTTGGAGTGTAGCTTATCAGAGACAAGCAAAAATGACAAGCAAAAATAATCACATGTGACTTTAATCAAAAATAATCACATGTGACTTTAATCATTCAGGCTTTCCATCATTTCATGGTGGATGACATTATCTGAGTGCAAAATGTAAGAAGATATTTGTTATTGTAAATTCATTTGTTAAAGTTATTGATAGTTTCAAAATTTCATACAGTGCTTTTTGGGGGGAAGATTTGTTTGAAAGAAGAGATTCATGACTTCCTTGTCAAGTGTCATTAAGATGTAAATCGTTGATTCCTTAGAAAGAACAAACATGATTTAGTCAGTGATGATTCACTCTGAACTATATATGACCAATATTCTTGAAAGGCTTCTCTTTTTTCCCTTTTTGCTTCTGTTTTGAGTTGGTAAAAATTGGAATAATTTTTATACAATAAGTCATCGCAGCTTCCTGACAGTTCAGATAATTTTTGTAGCGTTCTGTCATCCGAATGACTTGATGCATTTGGTATGAATAGAGATGGGAACATTTTGTAAGTTATAACCACAAGATAATTTATTCATACAGAGAAGGCATTGTGTTTGATAACTGATAAATTTCATTCTGTTTTCATGATAAAAGCAAAAATGGGTGTGTGGATTGCAGCTGCTTGCTTAATAGTGTTAGTGATGACTAAGGAGTGAATGGATCTTTCTGTGGGTTATATAATCAGTTTTAAAGCTCTCCACACTCTGCCTGTAACACTTTATTAAAAAAAAATTAAACAAGAACCCATGAAAGAGAGACCTCTTTCTTTTTAAAACACCTCTTTTAGATGAATCTAACAGCCAGATAAAGATCAGACATGAAGTTTTTGAACACTATCTCTAGGAATAATTTTAAAAGTAAGCATTGAATCTTGTCTCTACATAAATGTAACTAGATATTATGTTTATTTAGACTAAGAGATTCTCATTTAGGAGACTGTGAAGGGAAGGGTTGAATATTTAGCTCACACTAATTGGGAGCTTGCTTGGAATTATGATAATTATTAACAACTGATGGAAGTAGCAAGACCCATCTTTTTTTCTCCATACACTAGGGGTTAGTGCTTCCTAAAATTGAGCTTTGACTGAAACAGTGATAGCCTACATAAAGACACAGTCCACAGGGGATTTGAGTTGTTTTTTAGCCTGGGACTGACTATTGGCCAAGCAAAATTCTAAGTGTATGCTTATCTTCTGTCTCACTGACAGCGTCTTGTATATATCACATTTACACCTACTTACATTGTCTTTAAATGAAGCAGCAGAAAAAGCCTGGAAAGAAGAAGAAGAGGGGTGATTCCATAAAGATAATCTCCACCAACTGCCCTAAAACACAAAGAAAAAAAAGATGTTTCAAAAAATGTGGGGTTGGGTGTTTTGGGGTTATTTTTTTCTTTCTTTCTTTAGAGCAAACACAATCTCAGAGTAGAAGAAAAACCTTTTATCACATAAGCCCAGAGGTTTTTTATCGTCACCAGGGAGGATGAGGTTGTGTTTGCATCACTGGTTTGCCTCCCTAGACCCAAGAGAAGGTAAATGCAAGGAACAGACATTGGCATTAAAGTGGTAATGGGAGATTTCTGCTTTTATTCCCTTGCATGGGAACAGAGTCTGTCACAAGTTTACCCAAATCCAGATAATAAACCAACAAAGAAAACAAAATTACTAGTTGATTATGATGGGGAACAATTTTAAAAGAGGTAGGTGGAAGAATCCCACCACAACCAAAATGCTCCCTGGCATTCCTCAGACCCTGAGCTTCGTCCTGTGACCAGGCACATAACACCTCAGACAGTCTGTATATCTCCTACTAACCACATTTTTCTTCACTCTTTGTTTTATCATAATAATTTAATATCAGGTGTCAGATGGAAGAATTATTCCCAACATCTGGTGAAGCACTTTATCTGGTCAAGTAGAAAGTGTCAGAACTGTATTGTTGAATATTTCTGTTGGGTTATTTTCTATGAGGCATTCTATTTTTCTCTGTGTTTTCTTAAGATTTTACCTTTCTTTCTTCACAAGGTGTTTTAGCTTCTTGAGGTCCTTTTGTATTTCCATAATTCCTGAATGTCTTCCCAGTTTTACAAAAATAATATTTATTTGGTGTTAAAAATGTATGTTGGAGAAACCAAATATTAAATACGATGGGATCCACTAGCTTTGGAAAGATCAGGCTTGGACAGTGATTGGTGCATGCTGGCTGTGCTGTACAGGTTTATGTATGTGAGATGGTGATGTGTAAATGGCAGGGGGAAAGGAGAGAGACAAGGGATTTATAATAATAAATTTTGTGACACTTTTACAGAAGGCATTTAAAAGAGTAGAAAAGCCATTGGTAATGTGAAAGTGGTCCAGTCAATTTCCAAATTATTTTGTGCCCATTAGTTTTCCTTGTATGTAATACTGGAAGCATCCACTTGCCTCTGGAAAAAAATGGACATGCATATTCTTCCAGATCTGGAAGCAGTTCCAGGAAGTTTGGAAATAAATTGCTTCTGGGAAAACATCTATCTGTACACTCAGATGGTGTTTCTCATCTTGTTCTTCCACATGATTTTCATCATCTCAGAAGGTATTTTGAAGGATTCAAAATCTGGCGATGCAACAAGGCTGGTAGCAGTGCTGACAGCAATCAACACAGTAATTCTGTGACTGTGGAGGGCCTCAAATGCTCTTGGAGAGATCGCTTAGGAAAATGTTACTAGAAACCACAGTGCAAACTGAAAGTTTAGCACAGTTTAGCAAGCAAATTGCTGAAGCAAAGGCTTCCAGCAGTCCCATTTCAATGCACTTGCAAGCTTGGTTTCTTCTTGGTTCTGCCTCCCAAGCACAGGAAGGTCCTGCTGTGTTGTTGACTCCTGTGCTTGGCACATGGGCTCTGCCTGACCGTGTGTGATGAGCCCAACAGCCGAGCTCTCACCTTTCTTTGTAAGGGAGCAGCTCAGGTATTTGTTCATGCACTCCACCATGAGAGAGCCAGAGCAATCCTTTTCAGCTGTTGACTTCTATGTAAATAAATAAGTATGGGAGTTTAAAATGTTTTCTGCGGTTGCCTAACATAAAGTCATTTTGTCGTTATAGAAAAGGTACACTGAACTGCATGATCTTTATACCAAAACACTTTGGACTTACAGGAAAGAAGGAACAGATAACATTTTACTGGCCTTTACTGCTTCTGTGGACTGCAGATAACTCTAAGATTACAGCAGTGAACAGAGTAGCTTTTCAGAAATATTAAAATTTTTCACATTAATCTCTATTGAAACTGTTAAAAGCTTAGTGTTTTTGTCAAGTAAATCATTGAATGGATACCATATCATGTATCATCTTCTGAGATAGCTGAGGCATATATATGACGTTTGAAGGATCTGTTAGCTCATATATTGCAGTGTTGTGTTGACTGACAGGAGATAAAAAGACAGAAAACAGTCCTGATCACTCAGCTGACCTCATTCCTTGTTGTACAGTTATGGGAGACTCTATCTAGGCAACTTGAGCAATGATAATTGCATTGTTTAATAAAAAGATTGCAAAGAGGTGAGTTTAGCTCTTGATATGAGTGTTAAGGTAGGGCATTGCCTACCATGGTCGGAACTTCCTGTGCTTCCCTGTGCTGTGTGGATGTGAAGCCAGAGCAAAGCCATTCCTTACAAAATCCTTGTCTTTAGGTATCCCCAAATGGGTCTGGCATAGAAGGAAGCAGTAAACACTGTCATTTTGGGCAGAATTTCCAGAATTGCTGGAAGAAGTGTCAAGGTGAGAAAAGTATGACTTGCAGCAATCTCTGCCATTTCTGCATTTATCAAACAGCGTTGGTAGAAGAAGGTCCCATCACACAGAATAGTGCTCTACTGTGACTGCCAGGATGGGAGGCTCTATCATGTTTGTCTCCTGGAAATACAAGATCATTTACTACATTTACATAGGGAATTACTTCATTGTGACTCTATTAATGAAATAATGCCGATCTTTTTTTCAAACCCCTAGAAAAAGAGGTTTTTACCTTTTCTCTTGCCAGACTACTTCATGAATGGATACAGGGTGCTTTTTCTGGAAAGTTACATTCATGTACTTTTTCCTGATTTAATCCTGACATTTAATATAACTTTTTTTTCATTGTGTCTTAATTCAACTTTTTTCCCCAAAATGGCTTTAGTAATCTTCAGACACTTGTAGGACACTGACTTACTCCCCAAGAGAAGCAGATATTTTACAGTAAATGCACCTTTGTCACCCTAAACCACTTTGTGCTCCCTCTTATCCTCTTTATCTGATTTAGCTTTGCTTTTTAGGTAACATGTTGCCACTAATTGGATCTGATGATTCAAAGGTAGTTGCAGTCAAGTGCTAAAGAAAGACACTCACCAATTGCTAAAGGTGTTTTAAAAAGAAAGGAAGTGATTCAGTCATCAAGAAAACCCTGAAAGAAATAATCTTACTTTCCTAACTTTAAGTTCAGTATCAGTAAACACCTTTTTTTTTTATATCCTTCAAAATTCAGGAATGGATGAGTTGAAAGTTACAAACACCTTCCATTTCTGCAGTAAGCTTGCAAGATTTTTTACATCTCCTTTCTTTTAATATCATTACTGAAAGTTCAAATATTATGTTGGCTTTATTTCTATAGCTAACCTGCAAATTTATTTTTATGGAGTGTTGCACTCTGATGAGGTTCAGCAACACCAAAGATATGGCAAATTCCATATTGTTTTTAATTTTTAATTTTTTAAAAATAAACAGTGTTTATTTTTAAACATGAATGAATAGTTTCTTGCTTTTTTTCTATTAATTCACTCCCGTGTGCTGCATGTGTCTTATGTAAACCTGCAATATTTCAATTTTTTTCTCTATCTGATATTTAGTTTGGAAGAATGTAGTTAAAATTAGAAAATATGTATTTTCGAGCTAGATCTTTCAAGAGAGATTTTTGCCTAGTACCTTCACCAGCTCCACAGAAGATTTTATCACCAGAACAAGATTGCAAAGGCTACTGTATGGAAGTCCTAGAGAAAATACTCTGTGGTCCTTTCTTCCCCTTCCTGGGTGGAAAGAATGAGATCCTCAGCAGTTATAAACAGTGGAAGTTATGCTGTAGTTTTAAACAGCATAAAATTATGTCAAGGTCCATTTTAGCACTGCAGAGAACTGAAAGTATAGAGGTGCAGTAAATTCAAGAGTGTATGCTAGTCCTTTGCACAATGAGCCTGTTTAATCTGGGCTAACAGTGACTATTTATGTGCCATTTAGTTGATCTGGGCATGAGTAGAATATTTGATACTCAAAAAAATGCATCAATTTTACCACATGCCAAAGGAAACAGGCTGTTCAGTGCATAGGCAGGCAGCCCAGGAAGGGAAGGATATGTTTGTGTACCGTGGGTCTGATTTATATTTATGTAATGGCCATTTGCCTGTGGTTTTCTGAATATGTGGCAATGAGGACAGGGCTCTGGCTACTGTACTGACCAACCTGGGAAACACTCAGATTCCTCTCATGAACTCCTATGGCTGTTGAATTACTCCAATGTCCAGGTGTAAAGAGAGGTGTGTGCAGAGCAGATGTACTCTGTGATATTTGTCTTGTGTCTTGCAGGATAGTGCTTGATGAGTTGAGCCAGACAGGAAATTGCCAGTTTTGCTTAGGACAGGGAGCAGTGGCACTGAAACTGTCATTCATATGGCAGGTCAGAAACTGAACATCTTCCTGCAAATAAATAGGAGATTTTTAGACTTGGCTACAACTCTGTTTTGATTATATCAAAACTTTAGAATTAACTAATTCACACTGAAAATCTGGTGTTTTCAAGAACTCAGTTGCAGCAGAGCTGTTTTATTTTCTTTCCCTTTGTTATTCATTCCTGATTTTTAAACAGGGACCCTAATTGGTATACTTTGGTTATAGATCTACAAAACCGTGCTTTAGCTCTCACATGCTGAGGCCAAGGATAACACTGATGTGAATCTCTGTTCTCAGAAATATTTTATCTGAGGCATTGCTGAGACAGATTATTAGTGCTTCTGGGGAGGTCTTTGAATTTCTGCCTTAATGTATCACCTGTACTGATGCATCTGTTCTTGCTGTAGTTGACAGTTTCACTTTTTCAGACAAGAAGTTGATTTTTTCTAAGACTTGGGTTTTTTTTTTCTTTTCTTTTGTTTTGTGTTTTGTTTTGTTTTGGTTTTTTTCCTGAAATAAAGAATAATCATTATTCTGGTCTAGCTCTAAGAAAGAAGAGTCTCAGCTCTAGTTATTCAAAGCCTGTTGACGTCTGTGTTCAATAGCAAATAGGTATGGGGCCAGTTCCTAAATTTTTCATGCTCTTGGTTCCCAGATGAGCTGGGTGCTTTAGATCCACATGTACAAGCGAACACTAAATAAGTAAATTTAATAAAATATACATATAACTTTTTTGTTCTTGCAGGGTATATAAAATATTTCATGATTTGCTTTGTGTAATCTGAAAATTTAGCAGGAATAACAAAATGTTGTCAAGAAATTACTTCAAACAAACCTATGTGGGTGTAAAAATGAAACATATCAGGTGTTGCATAAAAACGGAATTCCATGGGACTTTTCCTCTTATTTTATCAAAATGCTGAGAAAATCAAGTGTTTATTGGTTTCCTGGAGAAGCCTATCCATAGAAGGACGTCATTCAAAATAGGTAAAAATTCCTAAAAATATATTTTTCTGTTGGTATAACATAAGGGAGACACTTGAGACATTTATTTTGCTCTTTTGCATTTTAGTACCCTAAATTCCAATGCAGATAAGATGAAATCTTGGTGAAGCAAAAGGGAAATATTTTGCTACCTGGATTTATTCTCCAGCTTAAAGAAAATATGAAGCCTATGAGTGGAATCCATTTTACTTACTGTAAGCCTGAATGTGAGCTATTTCTCCTAAGCCATAAGTCACTAAAGAGGAAAGGGAAATGCTAGAAGGTGGTACTTGCCATACCAAATAAACAACTATGTTTTACCAAATGAATAATTAATATCTGATGCAAAAATATGAATTCCTTAATTTTAAACACCTAAGCTAAGTTAGATGTAGTCCAACCTAAGTCAGGAAACTGTTCTTCTAGTTCGGTAGCACCCATGTGAGGAGTTCAAGTAATATTTTTCCTTCAGTGAGTAAACTTCAAGACCGACCCTTTAAATGGTAAAGCTTGTTTACCTTTGTGCAGTTTGCTGCTGAGGCAGTGGGCCAGGCAGGAGTTTTGAAAGGTGAAGATGCACTATAGTTTTTCAAAAAGTGTCATTTTATTGTGGGAAGCTGTATCTGGTAGTTGTTACCTAAAAATTAAAAAAAACCAAAACCCAAAAACCAGTGTTAAGGAAATACAAATTCAAATTAAGAATGTTGTAACAGACGCATAATGACTGAGAAATGTTCCTCATGGAATCCCTGCCTGCCAAAGTTAAACCTAAGCCAAAGTTAGTGCTTGACAAAGGCAGATCTTTGCTTAGAGTCTGATATACAGTTTCATTTTCATGAGGTATTAGTGCCTGGCATGTGGATAAAGTAAATGATTTTGTAATATCCATTTAAAATTACTTCCCCAAGAGTATTTGTGCATTTGATTATCTCCTATTTTCTTATTAAACTGATGTTAAGAAAATGTTAAAATGTTTTTAACTCATGCCATGAAGTCTTTATAATCTTATTAGTAGGAAAGAAAAACCAGAGCTTATAAGTAGCCTTAGGTGGAGAAAGAGGAAAGTCTGACTTTCTAGATTGCACAGTCCTTAAAAAGTTCAGGTGTGTACAGTGGCTCTTTGCTGTGCAGATCTGACTTGCTTTGCAGAGCCAGAGAGAAAGAAATGTATGCCTACAAAGGAAATTGTGACATAATGAAGAGAAATGAGAGCTTGTCTAAATTAGCCCTCTATTACTACTGGAATATAAATCAGCATTTAATCTGAGGGTCTTTTTTCATCACCAGTGTGTCCGTGTTCCCAGAGCTCCTGTACTGCTACTGGCTCTTCCTTGTCTGTGCTGGGCAGGAGGACTGGGTACAGCAGTGCCAAGGGCTGTGATGGCTTGGATTGACCTGGGCTTGGATCAGACTATTCAGAATTTAAAATAGTGCCAAAGCTGGAGCGGGGAGGGGAAAAGAAAACACGTATGCACCCTCCATACAGAAAGAGGAGGTGAAGGCAGCAGCAGTATCTTCCTTCCCCCTGTGAAGGGAAGACTGTGTTTGGGTGCACATCCAGCAACATTGCTGCCCGTTCTCTGCCCCTTTGGGCCAGCACAGAACTGAGTCTAATGCAGGAGCTGAAGTGGGCTGCCTGCCAGAGCCCAGGGACATGGCTTGGGGCACCTTTTGACTCAGGTAAGACAGCAAACAGAAGCATCTGGGAAGTGTCTCTGTAGTTTAAGAGCTTCAATATGTAATCACGGAACAAATGAATGATCTGGCCAAATCACAGTACAAATGAGATTACTGTATTGTTACATTGTGCTACTTGATTTTTCTTTATTAAACTATTTACTTACTTGGAGGCTGCAATAGAGCACTGCTTTTAAGGAAGTACCTGAACCAGAGATTTTAGACAAGGACAGTGTGCCTTGTCTATTGCTTTTAAAATATATTTTATAAAAAGAACTTTATTAACAAATAAGTAATACAGTGAGAAATTTTCTAGTCTGTGTACCAGGCTTTCTGAAGAGAGGGAATTTTTTTCATACTAATAGAAGTGATCATAGATGGCATCTGAACATCAAATGAAAGAAAGTGCTCCAAAAGAAACCAGGAGGGATCACTCACTCTCTCTCTATGACAGGTCAACTTATTCCTGCCTTACAGTCAGAATAAATCAGCTTTCTTCTCATTGATTCTGCTGCTCTGTAGTTTTAAGTTGTCCCAAGGCTTAGTTTATTTAAACGTACGTTGCGTGACACTGGACATCTGATGTGACTCCTTAGCACTGTGGGCTCTCACCCTGCAGGCAGGATTCAGAGAGGATTGCAAATAGAGTCTTATGCAATGTTATCTTCAAGAGAAAAAATACTTCAAATTTCCTGCTTTCTAATGAAAAAAATGTTTTGAGGAACATGTAGCAATTTGCTGAAAATGTTTTTGTGCCAGTGAAAATGTTTATCTAAGTTGCCTGCCAGGTTTGTCTGCAGAAATGCTAATGCTATTTTATGAGATGATTTTGAGCTTTGAGGTGGGTTGGAATGGACTACTACATGTATTGCATTTCTTCAGCCTTCACAGAAGCCTGATATAATTCCATGCCGTTGCGGAAGTCTCTACAATTACTGTAATGTCACTTCTTAAAAATTAAGGTTTCTTTTTCTTTTCTTGGATTCAGATTGATGAATCATATTAGTTTTTTTTTTTTCAGTCTTTTAGGTGCTTACTGTTATAATTACATGACTTTGTATGGCTTTCTTTCTCTTCTCACATTTTCAGAAATCCAAGCAAATTTTCCTCTGACATTCAAGTGAATTTTACACTAAGAGAGACCAAGAAGAAGAGGTGTCATCACTCTATACTGTTCTGATATACACATATAGACTAGAGAAATTCAAGAAAATATGGTGCTGACTGAGGAAATCAAACATTTATTCATCCTCACCACTCAAATTTATCTTGCAATTAGCTGATTTCGCTGTTCTTAAGGCCTGTGCAAGGTGCAAGATATTGCTGACAAAGAAGGTAGCCTTGAGGTGGTTATTTATCTCTGAGCTGAACATCAGATGAACATCAGATGCTCATGACTCCTCAGAGTACAGCTAAGTGGCATTTCTGACATTTATCCCTTTCTTCCATCTTTCTGTCCTTCATGCATTGAGTTTCTTCTCTTTTCCCACATTTTTACTGTCTTTTCCCCATTGTAGAGGGAAAAAATTCCTATTATTAAAGTTCCTTTTTCCCTGTTATAGAGAAAAAGTTCCAAAACTTAAACACAAACACAAGCAGCAGCCATGAGCACTGTTTACGTGGAAATCAGGTGAGTGTTTTGTTTGCATCCAGCGGCTGTGGAGCTGATAAGGCAGGATTCAGGGGAAGCAGGTGAATTGTACTTAAACACTGTTGAATGTTCTCTAATATGTCCCCGTCAGGGACATCAGTTTTCTTAACCTCCCAGCTGCTTCAGGTGGCTGACCTTGAATAAATATATGCTGCTACAAATAATTTGCTTGCTTCTGGCAATTTTTGGTACTCTGTCCTCTTCAATACAAAATATGCAGCCACCCACTGCATTTTCAATTGATGTGCAAATTTCATGAGTGAGAGTAAAATGTTTGGTCCCACAGCAGTAAAGGTTTTGTTTATAGTTCTGAAAGGTCTTAGACATATGCATAGCAAATATTACCTAATTAGAAGCCTGAGTACACTTAAAAGCTGTGACATTATTATAAGTGAGTTTTTCTATGTATGTATATATAGGGCTACCTCTCAATGTTATGCATTTGAACTTATTTTGACTGAAAGATCTTCTTTAAAAAAACACTTCCTAAACACAGTTTATAATTTTAGTAATGCTTACGTAAAATATTAAATGCATTTAGTTTTCAGAAATTAATGAAAGAAAGCTTAATAACAATAGTTGTCTCCAAGCAAACATACCCAGTATAGTAGAAGGATAAAAACACATCTTATAAAGCTAAGGCAAGATAACAATTTCTAAAGGAACTAAAACAATTGAGTCCCTATTGTTTAATATTTATTATCTCTATTTTATACTAAAGTGCCTGTCTAGTTAACCAGAAAATGTTAAACAACTAAGTGAACTCAGGGCAATGCAGGAACCCCTGTGTGTGTGTGTGTGTGTGTGTGTAGAAAGATAAAAAAGTGGTAAATTGTTACATGGAAAAGTGATACAACTGTGATTTACTTGTAATCTTTTCAATTTACAGGCTCCTTGAGATGGCTTTTAAGCTGCCTCTTACACAGGAGATAACACAATAACACTTGTCTAGACTTTCACTTCTTGAGAGATGTTCCCTATCAAAAGGACAAGGAGGAGCTAATTTTTATTTAATATCCTTGGGTTTGCTCTTTTGAGAGGTTCATAACTTCCCGTGCCAGATGACAGCACATCCTGGAAAAATAACCCCATGTATGTAATAGAAGAGAATAGTAAAAGAGAGAATGACATGCATATAACTGCTGTTGTAATAGCTGTGACTGCCTAATGATGCAAGGGATGCTCAGTTTGCAGTAATGTCAACTCATATACTCAGAAAAAAGCAGTGAACCTGCGTGCACCCTTCACCCTGATGTGTGAGACTAAAAGCTCGCCTGCAACTTCTGACTCTTCTGACTTCTGACTCTCAGGTGAGAGATAAAATGTGCTGCCTCTTCCCAGAAATGGAGTGGTTCTCACATAATGTGGAAGTGTAGCTGCTGCTGCCTTTGGGCTGGGAACAGGGCTAGGTGCTTTCTCACATTTCTTTATGAGGGAGTCCTCAAGCACTGAGATTCTCTGAACATGAGCTTTCATCTCACTCATGCCCACTAGAACCACAGCAGCTTCTGAACCACTAAGGCATTTTGGAAAAAGGCCCTGATCTTGTCAGTGAGCATTGTTTCTGTCCTGCCATGAGGGTGAGCTATGCAGGAAGCATTTTGCATTACCTAGTCTACTTGTGATCCATTATAGCCCGTGTACCTGTAAGAGGATCACTGAGACTTAGCAGCAGCCATTAATGCACTTATGTATCCATCCCAGTTTACTTGCTCTTTTTGCTAAAATCCTCTGCTTTGGAGTCAGATGAAGATTATACATATAATTGTTGGAATGAGTAAAACATTTACAGGATCAGAATTTGATCCCTATGCAAGCATGAGGCTCAGAGATATAAACAGCATTCAGTGAATCTGCCTGCTTTGACTGAATAGCCTTAGAAAAGAACAGATAAGGTACTTTAAGAAACAGATCTTCTCTAATCTAATCTACTCTGTGTATAGTTTGATTTTATTCAGACTCAGAGGAAAGGTAATTTTTTTTTTTTACATCTTTACAGAAGCCAGATCAGCAGCCTTTCCATCCTGAACACTGTGTATTTTAATTAGTTTAATAGCCTAAAGGCTGCAAATGTAAGTCCCTTGATGAGAAAGATGAGGAGTCAGGCAAAGGAGATGTCACAAAGAATGTCCATAAGTAGACTACAGAGTAGTAGTCACCAACTTTTGAGGATCCTGTTGGGAATACTCCACCCTTCTAAGGGTTTTACAGACACCCTCACTCGGGCTCATCAAAACAACTGTAGCATATTTAGGCCTGCAAGCAGCTGACTCAGCAGGACCCCTAAAGAACTTCTTTCCAGGCCTGCCCAGATTGGTTATAAAGTCCATCAAATAAGCAAAATGAGAGCTAAGCAAAGAGAAACCTTTTCCAGGAAATATCATCTTCTAGCCTGTAAGTTTCTCAATCCTCCTACATAATTTGGCAGCAGAATTAAAGGACTTTCAAGTCATTTTTGGGGGTGCAGAGCTGATCTTAATCTTATTGGCAAGGTGCCTCCTTTCTTATAGGGCAAAACCATCTCCTTTTCTGTATTTGCTTCTGCATCAGAGGTCTACATCCTCAAAGTGCTGGCTCCAAGACCTTTTATACGTTTTTTTGTAGACACTAAGGCTACATCTACTGCTAAATAAAAGAACACCAAGGATCTTGAGAACCACTTTTTTTAGGATTAGCTTCTCCAGAGCTGGCTGGCTGGCTGGCAACAGCATGGTACCTGTTATTGGTTCTTCTCTGGGCCCTGCGTGGGGGATGTGTGGCTGCCTTTCAGAGCAGCATTTTGATGTGTGATACTCAGGCTGCTGCAATCCCTGGCTAAGGAGTGTCTGCTTAACCCTGCAGAACTTGGGGCACAGTTGGAGCACATCACAGAGTCTTTGTTTCTACTGCCACAGCTTGCACTTTATGAGGTGTCCACAGAACAGTAACTAGGTTTTTTTTTGAGAGGATAGTAAATACAGGGTTCAGTTGTATGATGAAATACCAAATAAGCGATGGGAAAACTTCTGTGATTTCGCTGTGTAGGTGTACCATAAGAATCTGGCAAGTTGTGATACAATGTTCAAAGGCTTCCTTTGAGCTCTGTGGTTGAGGTGGCAATGTGGGTTCCTGAGTTTTTAAATTTTTTGCAAGAAAAGTATCTGGGAGAAGTTCACATTAACATGACTGCAGTGCTTCTTAAATCCCAATGGTGCCATATAGACGTGCCTATTTCCTTACTGTTGCTGGGCTAGTCTTTGCCAAGGCCCCTGCTTGCTGCCCTAAGCACCAGAACATCCTCCTACAAGTCATGACCTGTAGCACTTACAGCTGGATCTTCCCTTGACTGTTTTCCCACTCTGGGGCCTTAATCTAGTCTTTTGAATGGCCTATTTCTTTGTCTATGCCTCCTGTGTGTGTTGCATCTCCACTTGGGATGATGTGTAGTATGTGCTTTCTACTGTTCACCCTCAGACTCTCAGGCTTTTTCCATTAGTGCAAGTTTTCAAACCTTGATATGATGAAAAAGAAAGATCAGGAAGTCCAAGCAGCTTGAGAAAGTTTAATTTTGTCTTTCACTTATCTCTCTAGATTTTGAGTCCTTTGCAAACTTCATCTTGGTAAGAATAAGTAGATGATATGTAGCTGTTACAGCCAAGGGCTTTCCAGCCATGTATAGTGATTTCTGATGTCTAAAATTCTTACACTGAGCTTTAAACCTTGTTACACTGCAGTCTCTGACTCCCACTGACATTTAAGAGAGACTTGTAAAGCAGTCATTACAATTTTTCTGCTGGGACAGATTTTCTTTTGCTTTCTGCCTAATATATATAGAAATTGTAATGGAAAAAAGTTGTTTTTGTTGCTATCCCTCAGCAAGTATTTGGCATTTTATCTTATGACTGAGAAAAAAACTCAAGGTTATGTTATTCAGTTCCTCACTATTATCTGATTCCCCTGCTGGGGTTTAGTGTGGGCTATCACCAGAGACTTTGTGTGGCAAAATCTGCAAGGAGATCTCTATTCTTATACAGCATCCAGAGGGAATACAGAGGGCAATGTTTTCATGTATATTATTTAACACTGTTGATAACAGTTACGGTCCTGTTCAGAAATGGTCAATATGAATCTCTGATTTAAGTACTTGTTGCAATCAGGTCAGCTGATTTATGTGTGGAAAATTCTGGCTTTATACATTAAGAGATATCCTGCTCTTAACAGACATCCCTCTTCTTTTCCTCCAAGGGTAGAAGGTGATTTCTAAATATTCTTGATGTCTTTATCTAATTTCCCATTCACAACTACTAGAATTGATAATAGGTGAAATGTAGACCTTCATTTTATATGTAGATTAAAATATGCAAAGGCTGTAACCCTTTCAAAGGAATCAGAGCACACAGTCAACACTGAGCAGAGGTTCTCTTGGTCCCTGACATCAAAGCATCTGAAAGGCATCTTAAAGAAGAGGTTCCAGCTGGCTTGTGACCACTCTGCCCAGTATTTGTTTGCTTCCTAAGATGAGTCAAATGCTGTAGTATGAGCAATAGTTTTGACAATTACAGTTTAGCAACTTGTTTTGTGTGACATAAATGGTTCAATGGAGGCATAAAGTTTAATTATTTGACGGACAAACTTTGTAGTGTAAAATACAAAGCTTCAAGAAATTTTAGATTTCTTTCTCATTTGTCATCTTAAGATGAACAAAAAAAAAGGGCTGCTGCAGGCAGATCAGTGTAAGGAGTGTCTGTTAATTGCTCTCATCCTGAACTGTAGTTCATTCTTCTGTATACTTAATCAGGATTTTGCAGTCTTCATCTTTAGACAAACTGTGGAGCAATAATAAAGCTTGAAGATGCTTGTCCAGCTTGATTAAGAATGGGAATAGAGAGAATATTTTCAATTAATATAATAATAAATCATTCTCCAGTATACCAGGAGCTTCATAATCAGGCAGGAGCTGCTGGGGAATGAGGGGGTTTATGCGTGTGTTTGCTTGTTTGTTTGCTTTTGACGTTCTTGTAAGCCCACAACCACAGTTTTTTTCCCCCCCAAGAATTCCTTATCCTCTGATAACCTCAAATCTACCAGACAGTTAGTGGCTAAACAACCTTTCACTATAGCCTGATCTGGGAAGACAGGATTTTCTAAACTGCTTTCTCTCTAAAGGCAGTTTTTCTCATGCAATTTTGCCAATCTCTGTGGTTTTTTTTCTTGATCTTCTGAAAAGCACCAAGGGGATTTCCATAGCTAGCTTCATGTCTCAATCTGGATACTGAGAAGTGGGCCCAAGGGGATCTCATGAAGTTTACCAAAACCAAGTGCAAGGTTCTGCACCTGGGCTGGAGCAATCCCTGGTATCAGCACTGGCTGGGGGATGGACACACTGAGAGCAGGTCTGCGAGGGCTTGGGGGTGCTGGTGGATGAGAGCCTGGCCATGACCTGGCCATGTGCATTCACAGCCCAGAAAGCCCAGAAATCATATCCTGAATGGCACCAAAAGTAGTGAGACCAGCAGGTGAAGGCAGATAATTTTGCCCCTCTACTCCAGTCTGATGAGACTCCACCTGTAGGGCTGCATCCAGCTCTGGGGTCCCCAGCACAGGAAAGATATTGTTGAAGCAAGCTCAGAGGAGGACTTGGTGGAGGACACCAAGATGAATAGAGGCATGAAGCATCTCTCCTATGAGGAAAGGCTGAAAGAATTGGGAATTTTTAGCCTGGAGAAAATAAGAATTTGGGGTGACCTAATGGCTGCCTTCCAGTACCTGAAGGCAGCCTAAAAAAAAGATGGAAAGGAGCTTTTACAAGAGCATGTAGTGACAAGACAAGGGGAATATGGCTTCAAAGTTAAAGAGAGTAGGTTTAGATTAGATACTAGGAAGAAGTTCTTTACTGTGAGGGTGGTGAGGCACTGAAACAAGATGTCCAGGGCAATTCTGGATGACCCATCCCTGTAAGTGTTTAAGGCCAAGTTGGATGGGACTTTGAGCAACCTGGTGTAGTGCCTTATATTGTATAGTTCTAGGAAATCTCTTCAGCCAGTGTTGCTGCAGCTAAATAGCTCTCCCCACCCCCACTTCTTCCAAAAGCTCAGTAGTCACCAGTGAATTCTTACAGATGCCTTTCCTCCCTACCATGACTCTGTCACCTCTTCCAGGTTGCATATATGACCCCTAGTCGGATAATTTTGGTCAGAGGTTTGGATTTTAGGGGTGAAGTATTTTCCAGGATTGTCTTCTTTTCAGAGTGAATGGTCCAGCTGGTATCAAAGGGTGCCCCTCATGATCTCTGCCAAAGTATCTCTGCAATCGCTGGGTTAAACCACCACTTTAAATACACTCTTCAATTTTCTAGCTAGATCCTGTTAGATAATGAGGAAACTGTCATTCCTAGCAGTGAATTCACTTGGTAGCATACCCAGGGGTTTTCGTGCTCCTAATGCAAATTACAGAACAGGCACTAAATAATTATTTGACCATTTAATATGGTCTTTTTATTTTGATATGAATTATTGCATCCACATTGTCAAACTCGACATCCAAGGCAGGGCCAGACAGTGGAGAAGTCCAGAGTATAGATGTCAATTCTCAATTGATGTAGATTTAGTATTTCATTTACCAGACATCATGCATAGCATTGTCCTTGCCAGTTGCCTGCCCAAATGAGAACTGTGCATTCAATCAACAACAGCACTAGGGGTGTGCCTTTACAAATAGTAGAACAGTGAAAAAAGGTAAACGGATGAGATACTGGAGCTTGAGGATCTGTACATTTGTGTGTTTTTTCCAATATTATCCTGACACTGTATCAAGTGTCCGCCCTAAATGCATGGGAGAATTGGGAGAAAAAATTACGTAAGTGAAATATTAGAATTTACTTTTGCCTTTGAGGAAATAGTGAGTTTGACTTGTTCCTTACAGACATAATTTATTGTGATGAAATCATTCATCGCTTAGTCTACACTTTTTATTGGAATTTTTTCATCCCTTTCATGATGGATTTCTTACTTTCTTTTTCTTTAAGGGCTTAATTCAATGAAAAGACAAATTGGTTCTCTCCTGCATGTTTCAAACCTCAAATGATGCAGGATGCACTAAGGCATATGGCAGATGTATACTTTGATATGCTGGGAATATCAGAGTTTATACACATGATTTATATACAGCTGGAATTTCTAGAGCTAAGAGAGGAGATGTTGATGATAGATATGCTGAATAATAAAATGTATTTCATTTCAAAAGAATATAGAAGTGACAATTGCTCATGCATCTTATTTCCTTGTGTGTGGTTTGCTGCAATCATTCAGTGAAGAGCTAGATAAAAATAAATAAATTAACAGGACATGTTCTGCGACTGATTGTGGGACATTGTACTCCAAACCAACAGCCATCAATAACAAAATATCAAATTGCACCCCTTCACGGTGCATCCCTAGTTAATTTAGTGATCATAAATGGGGTTGCAAAGAGACAATTTCCTGCCATACAGTGCTCTGCACAAAATCCCACACATTCCTTAAGCTTCCTTTAATTTGGGAACACTCCAATTCTGGCCTTCTTTCTTGTTTTCTCTTTGACCAACAAAAGGGTTTGTGGTCTCTTAATGACTTCAACATGACCCTGTAGTTTTGGCTGTGTAATGACCAGGGTGAGCTGGGGTCCTGTGAGTGCACTGTTGGCCCAAAGCTGTGCCATGCAGGGGCTTGGGTTTTCCTATGGCTTCCTGAGACATTGGAGACACCCAGCACCCCTTTTTCAGGAAGTCCAAACTTTCATTTAGTACAAGAAGCCATAGAGGCAGGCTCTGGTTTACTGATGTGTGCTGAAATCCCCTCCTTCCTCTCATTTAGAGACAGAGGAGAGTCTATCTTTAAAAAATTAAACTTTCTTTTCTAGTTTGGTTCAGTAGGAGATCTTGATAGCTGGAATGACGTTCCTTGTCTCATAATGATTTGCTTTTTTATTTTTAAACTCCCTAGCTTCACTTTCCTGACCTAACCATCTTCTTGGAGGGTGTTCTCATTAAATGGAGGATTTTTCAATATTCAAGAATATCCATTACTTAGCGATGCCAGCACTGCCTTATATTTCATATATAAATGGAAGTAAAAATAATAATAGATATGTCTGGTAATTATAAAAATTTAAATATAAGCTGTCGTTTAACAAAGGTGTACACAGGGATTTCATAAAATCAGACTGGTTTCCACACCTTCATAATACAGTGTTCATATGACCCCTCAGTAATTATATTTTATTAACTTCACCACATCAAACTGTGAACATATCTTAAATTTCTCGATATTCTATTACCACCTGCAGATTTTCAAACAGAGAAACCTAATAAATTATCAGCAGAGGGATTCAGGCAGTTTCAGAAAGAGAGCAACTGTGGTATTCGTAAAGTCTAGTAAAAATGATTTTACCAATCACCTGTGGTAAAGCAGGGGATTTCCTGGGGTTCAGCCATTGTACAGCAAATATTTACTCCAGAGGATGACCAGTCCATTGACAGGTCTGAACAAGCTGAAATTAATATGATTTCAGTTCCTGGATACAGCTGAAATTCATATAGAGGCTCCCTGCACCTCAGGCACTTTCATGTGCAGTCTGGCCATGTCTTTTTAAATGCTATACGAGGATGATATGTAGGTTCCAAAATTACCTTCTGTCACTGAAAGTATTGCCCTTTACTTCCAGTGACCTTTTTCAGCTGTAAGAAGCCATGAATTTTGGACTTTTTTTTTTTTTTTTTGCTAGTCTGAGTCTTCATGTTGACAGACAAAACAACTACATGCTTTGGTAGGACTGGCTTTGGTTCTAGATGAAATCAATTCCACTAGTTCCAAGAATGTCTTTTCCTGTTGACAACAGAAGATATGTTGTTGAAGCCAAAAACCCAGCAGATTATATTTACCTGTACTGAGGAAAAATCCAGAAAGAGTGGCAGAGTATGCCTGAATCACTTGCCTTAAACTGCTTATGAGAGAAACCATGCAAATAGATTCTTGTCTATTACAAAATATAAACTAGAAAAACCAAGTCAATTTAGACAATATGTTAGTTATTCCACCGTTTGCTCTCATAGAAAAGTATCAAAAAAAAGAAGAACATTGAGAAATATGAAAGCTATATGTCTATAGAGCTATAGACATTATTGAAACCTTTTTTTCCTTCTGTCACAAATTATTCTATAGACTTCTGAAAAAAAAGGTCCCAGATAGGACAGGAATGCTATGCAATATTCAGTGTACAGGAATAAATATTTTTTGTCACAATGTAACCCTTGCCCTCTGAGCATCTGATTCAGGATTACAGGATGTTGATGTTATGGAGGTTGTTTAATTAGTCACAAATAACGTGGAAGAAGAATGAAACTTTGTACCTATGTGCTGTTAATTATAAATAACCTGATTTCAATTTATATTATTTATTTGCCAAACAACATTTGCAAATGAAAGTTCAGAATGCAGTAGTTGGCCATGAGAATTTACCTATGTAATAAGGGTAAACCTGATAAAGCTCTCTTGGGGATTTTTAAAGGCACTCATTCCATTGATTCTATCAGCCTCTTTGGCACTTCAGTTGTGAAGCTTTAGCAGTGCTTTAAAATACAGATGCAAGTTAGAGAGGCCAGATTCCTGCCTCCTGCTTGCTTTTCATAACATGCATATAGCTTCAGTTATTTTTTGTTGAAGAAAAAAGATATGATCAGAGCAGGTTCAGATATTCCTAAACTAATGTTCACCTAAATCTGACAGGGAGATGCAGAAGCGCAGATACACAGCTACAACCTTGTTTCCAACAAAAATCTTATTACTGTACGTGAGCGTTATCAGCACTTGAGCTCTGCTTCTGCCTGTGTCATACGGGTTTGGCCAGGGAAAGTGCAGTATACAAATACTTAAACTGTCCCTGGAAGCAGCTGTTATTGGCTGACCAAATTACCACAATTTGTGCAGTTGGTTCTCATTAGCCATAATGTGAACATGCAGATCTCTCTATTCAGGCTCACTAATCCCTCTCCTTCCTGTGTGGGAATTTTTGTGCTATTCTTGGCAAAAGTAGTGCATTGATTTCCAAGTCTCTTCAGAAGAAACTTCAACATCTACATGAGAGGCATGAGAAGAAGATGATGAGACTGTATCAGTAATGAGATATTTTGAAGCTAATTTTTGTCCCTTTACTTCCCTCCATCCTTTCATATCTCTGTAAACTCCCTGCTTTAAGGAGCTCAGAAGTCATAAAACAATTATCACCCCATATGCCCTCTTCACAACTACTCTCAGGAATGGAAAAGTGTTTTGTATCATCATTCCACCTCCCCTTCAGGCAGAGCAGATATCCTTTGCAATCACTTATACAGAACAGAAAATGGTTTCCTTGGATTTGTGTTGTGCAGTTAAAGCATGGTGATTACACAGATATTGTACAATTGTTACTGGTTGGGTCGTTTGTATAGGCTGAACAATTCTGTTTCTCCTACTGTGAGGCAACTTGCATTAAAGGTAGAAGCTAAGGCTGTCATCTCTTGTGACTTTTTGGCACAGAGGAACGAAGATTATTCCTCTGGAGGAAGTTGTTTCTCAGTATTAGTCTGTCCTTTGTTATCTGTCTGTATAGTATGCAGATACAGCAATGTGAGATCTAATGCAGATGCTTTGTTCTGTATCTTACAAGACTGACTAAAGTCAGATGGCTACTGTGTAGAGGATATGATCTGATTATAATCTCCATCATTCGGTCTGTTATGGTGCCTTGAGATCTTGAAAACTTTAACTTCGTAATAGAAATATTTGAACTGAATGTGGTAAGATAGGGACATGGGCTCTTCATGTTGACTGATGCTGTTGTGGTAATAAAAATAGTAATACTCAGCAGATCATCAATATTAAATATTTTCCCATGGCAACATGTAGCATTATCTGTAGTGGAAAACCACCTTGCCCTTTAGCTTGTGATATTACAAGAACCTACTTCATATTTGGCTAGTTTATGGTTTACATTTCTCCTGGTCTTACTGTTGATGTAAGTCTTCAGCAGATGCTGGAAATATGAGGTATAATACAGAACTATGGGAAGTCCTCACAGCTGTCTGCAGCTTCAGAGTGGATCCACTCTCCAGTCCCTTTGAATAAAAATTGCTGAGGTAGAACACAGAGGCTGTCATTCTAAAAAGCTATAAAAAGAACATGACTACATATATGCATAGAGCGGGTAATAATAGCTATTTGCATTGCATTTTCGGTTTCGTATTTAGGACAGTTTGCCATTCAGAAAATCTTTAATTTTCTGATTTCCTCCCTTTCCTTTAAAACATAGAAAACGTTCACAAAACCTTAGTGTTGTAGCAGGCCTGTTATTTCATCTGCACTCCCAAAACATTTATATTTTAGTCAAAATAAGTGTGATGACTTAAGCATTTGAGATAAAGCAGCACCAGGGGTCTGAACCATGTATAGAAGATATGCACTGATGCTTTGTAATATTAGTGTGGCACTGGCTTTTAGTCCTCTATGTCTGCCTTGAAAGGGGGTGATTGCAGTGGAATCTGGGGGCTGTGTTCCTCTGTCATTTCAAGCAACAAAAATCGTGAAAACAAAGGGAAGTTTAACTCTCGTTTGGTTTGCCATGGCACCTTAAAAGATCATGTCATTAGCCTTGATGGAACATTTCATTACACCAGGTCGCATTCAAAAATGTCTGGTGTGTTTTTGACTCCTTGTCAGAGCATTTTGAGACAGAACACATTTGGGCAGACTTTGAGCTTCACAATTAAGTGTAAGCATCCCATTAATGCTCATTTTTCTCTGAGAAGATTGATAGTGCTCGCTGACCTCACCACCCATTTTACAAGTAGGAGAATGTTTAAACGACTGGTCTTCATGAGAAGACCTGACAAGTTCTTTGTAGCCTGTCAGGTTGCCTTGCTTTGGAAAAGGATTGAGCATGAATTATTTTCTCTCTGAGCCTAATGTTTGTGGGAAGGCTGGCAATGGATACTACAATATTATTGTAACATTTCAGAATCTTTTGAAAGAAGAACATGAGAGTCTGTAAGAATTTCTTGTTAGCCTTTATTTCAAGATCCTTTTGAATCCTGTATACTTTCTTTATCTCCCCCTATTGCACTGTATCATAATAGGTACCAACTCTTGTTGCTGCCTTCGCCTCTGTAACTTCTGCTGCTTGTCTCTCCCATGTTACTGCAAAGCAGAAAGCCAGGCTTGTGCTGGCATCTGTGCAAGAGTGAGGAATGTATAACAGTATTACAGCTGGCAAGTCATATGGATGCCTTGTTTGATCACATCAATCATTGGCTTTGTGGCTGAGACTTTTTAATGATAGTACCAAGCACATTCCAGGAATCTGACTGAACCAGAAAAGGCTGGACCCAAAAGGATTTTCTGAGAATCTAAATGTGTCTCACGCAGAATTCAGAAGGCAATGCACAAAGTTGTGATGTGGAAACTGCTGTTCATCTCCTCCCTACCCTAGGAAGGGAAATATGAATTCTGCTCTCTTGGACTACAGAATTTCTTGGGCACCTACAGTCTGGCTTCTGTGAATGTAAAGGCTCTATGATTTTTGATCATATCAAGTGCCATTTGGATCCAAAGCTTCTTCTCCTTTACCCTCTGGAGCACTGCTAATCTGATCTGAACACACTGAGCTGCTCAGGCAGCAAGGAGCAAATGTTGGTTCCATTTCCTAGTGAGCCAAACCTTCCAACTCCCAGGAAATTGCCTGGTACCACTTGGTAGGAATAGCTCAGTAAGGAGAAGGAAACATTCTCTTTCCGACTTCCTGTTTCCATGTAAAGCAAGCTCACTACCATATGAGAAGGAACTACTGTGGTCCCAGACTGAGCCGAGAAATGTTACTCTAATGCCATTAAAATTAGTCTTTGGAGCAGGACCTGGCATTTGCACTCTCTCAGGTGTGTATTGCATCTATAAAATACGGTGTTTCTAGTTTTTAGGTGTCATTGCCTAGTATGAGGTGGAATAACTGTCATAGATGAAAAAACGGGTTGAACTGTGAGTGCCATGAGGGGGCTGATAAGGGGATGCACTCGTGTGCATGGGTGTCTCAAGCTGAGCTGCTGAACTCTTGAGCAGAAACCTGCTACTTGCTGGCTTCAACCCCCATAAGTTGCTTGTAACTTTGGTAACATCTGGACTAAGCAAAAATGTCTTGTCCTCAGTTCTTCAGCTAAGAGAAACATGAGCCAGAAAGAGTAATTGGGTGTCTGATCACACATTTATGTGTGTAGACTATTTAGATCAGGAAAGTTCAGGGCTTGGAGTGCTGGGAAGAAGAGGTGATGTCAAAAAGTGTTTCTGAAAAGAAACACATCTCTGAAAGAAGAAAGGAGCCTGGAAAGATGAAGAATTTGGTTGGAAGAAAGATCATGGAAGTGATCTCGAAGACCAGAGATCTCACAAAGACCCAAGTGGAGATGGATGCCAGGGGACACCTAGGGACCTTGCCATGTAGCAACCAACATGGATCATGGTGAGCAGTGACATGGTAGGAATTAATTTGACTTTCTGCCTGACTGTCCTGAACCAGCAGCAATATTCCTGCTGGAAATAGATGGCAAGGTCTTGTAGCCATGGCAGTAGGGTCAATGGGGGCAGTGGAAGTGTGAGTGCCTCATAATCAAGTAGAGTAAAACTCTTGTCTCACTGGTTGTTAAGTAAACCTCAGCACTCAAATCCTCAGGGGGATGCTGTTCACTCTTGTCATTGCACTCTGGATCATGGGTCCTGTGGCTATCGGGTCCTGGTGACTTGGAGCAATCTTACTGTTGCAACTCTACCTTCCCTTAGGGAGCAGGAATTTTTGAAGCTGGAAGGATTTTTGACCACATTCATTTTGCCTCTGTCATGCATGAGCAAAGCTTACAGCTATTTCAGGCCAGGAACTCATATGAAGTTAGCATTTTCTACTAAAACTGGGTCTTTGGAAGGGCTTATAATTATCTAACTCAATGATGCGACCTGAACTTTTGTAAGACAGATGGTTTTAAATATAAAAATACACTTCCTGTAGATACATAATATATTTTTGACTTATTTCTCCTCTCCTTTCCTATGTGAGTGACAAGTATTTAAGACTTGCAGATACCTCAGTACAACTACAGCATGGCATTCTCATTCTCTTCACCTTTCTTTTCTTCACCCTTACTTTTATATCTTATATTTCTCTGGTTTGTAATCTGCCCTATTCTTTTTCACTGTTCTAACATATCTTCAGGTATCCTCTTTCCCTAAGTGCTCAAAGTCTTTTATGAATGCAAGTTCATCATCATGGAAGAGTCTGTGAAATACTTCTAATATATACTCTTCATCAAGGATTTATAAGCAGAAAAATTCAGTGTACTGTCAAAGGAGAAAAGGCATTTATTTTCTTTAGTTATGGAAAATCACTAGCAACAAATTTGGCTTATATATGTAATAATGCCAGTGGTGCTCTGCAGGTTATTGCATTTTATTTGATTAGATTTCCAGACAGACATACATCTGGTAGAAGTCACAAAACTGGTAAAACCACTGTATTGGTGGCATATAAGTAATGAGCAGTGTTTTGGTATCAAAATGAGAACAGAAATAGGCCATATGGGACACTGCTAGTAACACCACTGGAGGTACTTCTGGCATGAGAAGTGTACATGTGCTAGAATTAGGTCATGCTCCTTGTCCAGCTTCTAGCACAAAATTGTCTGACCCTGGCACTTACCCCAGTGCACCTGAGGGAGAGCGATCTGGCCTGGCATCTGTCATCAGTTTGAAATCTTAAAATGGAGATTTATGATAGTCTGTGAAAAAATCAGTGCCTCGAGCGGATGTGCTGTGGTCTTCATCTTTCCTGAGGGTGTCTGTGATTCTTGACAGAGTCTTGGTTGTTAGTAAGGAAAACAGGAAACTGGAGGGCGTTTATTTGAAAGAAAAAAAAATCTTACAGGGTACTCTAAGTAGAACATTATGAGAAGATATGTGCCTATAAAGACTGAGAGTGCATAAGATGGGTATTCCAGCTTTGAGAGGCACTGACCTTGGGGTTTTTTTCACTCCTTTTCTGCAGCACAGACCACAGGTCAGCAGCTGAAATCATCTTGGTACTTCTAACTGACTGGCTACTTGGCGTTGCAGAAGTATTAGATATTGTCTACATGTCAAAATCTCCTGTTCTCTACATATAACAAGTGACTTCTCAGCCTGTTTGTAGGCTGAACTTCTTATAGCTTTACTGGTAAATAAAATGAGCCAGGAGCTGGCCTCTGGCCGTGAAGCCAGCTTGTACAGCTTGACTTTCATCCTTTGGGGGGATGCTCTTCCTTTTTAAAACAAGGCTGCACACACCTAGCCAAAACCTTGTAAGAAACAGCTTTAACATTTTAATATTCTGAAAGAAAGTTTACCAATGCTCAGATGTGTATATTTGTGCCCAACAGGTGTATGTTTAACTAACCAAAGTCTCTGTACTTTTTCTTGAGGTGTTCATTAGCCAGCTAACATGTAAAATGTACCTGAAAACATCTGTTAGGGATATAGAGAATGACAGAGAAATCTAAACATGAGAATAAATGGGCAGATAAAAGCTGCAATAACCCACAGGTGAAATGTAGGGTGTGTATGGAGTATAAGAGTAGACCTTCTTGATACCCTACATTCTCTGCCAGTATTTTGGATTGGGATTTGAATATTAGGTGCTGGGATTACCATGGGTGATAAAATTTAAGCAGGTGGAGGAGACAAATATTATGTGTTTCTTCTGTGAAGAGGCTTCTCTGTGAGTTCTGCTACTAAAGCTCTTGTAGAATTAATCAGATTTTTATGTTTTAACTGCACAAAGGTTGATATATATATTATAAATATTTCAACACTTTTTTCTTTTGTTCCTGCAGTGTAACATGACATTTATACTGTTTATTGCCAAACTGATCCTATGTCTTGTAAAACTGTGTGATACTCTGTAATAGAAAGTCCTTATGGGCCTAATGGCAATGATGCAGATGAAGAAACTGTCTTTTTGCTCACAAAAGAAAGCTTCTGTGCAGTGGAAAACCACAATTGTTTTGGATTTTTCTTCTGCAGATCACGTAATTTTGGATATATAACAATGAATGGGTAACACAGCAGAATATTGTGTCCTTTAAAGATGATGAAATGAATGCCTTCTCTGACTGATTTCTAGCTTAATGCTAGAAATAACTTAGGAGGCTTTTTTATGTCAGCCTGCTTGTAGAGAGAGTGTGGCAGTGTTTTAAGTAGTGCAGTATGTTCTGTGAGTTTGGTGCAGTGCAGCAAGCTTGTATAATATTAGCATCATCTTGATGTTACATTTGGATCTTAACTTAGAGAAATGGAAAGCATCCAGTGTTTTGCCTTTCTTTTCTGTGTCTTCTTTTCTTAAAAATAAAATTACAGCCTAACAAATGAGTTCCAGTGCAACATTGCTACCCATTTGCTGGGGTTTGATTTTTGTCTACATGATTAAAGAGTTTTGAGCAAACTTTGGGATAACCCTGGAAATTCATGGGTCTAAGTCCTGTTTTAGTCCTGTGTAAGTAGGGAATAGACAGCAGGATGCTTCTGTGCTTTTCTCAGTTTGCTATTCTTAAAAAACAGTTTTAGGGTCAGATCCATTCATTGTCAAGTATTATCAAAATCCTCAGAGCTGGTAGTTCTTGCGGTACTGATATTTTATACTTTGCTTTTTCTAAAACCTTTGGAAATGTCCATGTAACACATTTTGCTTTTGCTACCAGGTTTGATATTTTCTCACTTGCATTTGTTTTAGTGCAATAGGACTCCACAACCAAGTTCTTGAATTCTGGAATGTGAAGCTCTTAAAGAGTAGAAGTCTTTTGCTTCTGTCTTTGAGATTTTTCTGCAGTAAAGGTGTGTTTTTCCAGGCCCTTTTCTGTAGATCTGCTTAGTCTCATAGTAATCTTTTCTGCTTACTCATAAAGGGGCAATGTAATTTAGATGGCTGCTTCTCCTGAAAGATAATTTTTTTATCTGCCAATTCTACCCTTATTTTTTTGGAATGAAGTCATCTTTTTCATAACTGAGGACTAAAAATGATGAATGATTTAATTTATAATTTATTTGTCCAGGCAAAAGAAAGCCTTTTTTGTTTTTTTTTTTTTTGTATCAGGGTTATTCCAGAATTAATGCACCTAAACCACAATCACCTTTCTTATTTTCCTCAATACCTGCCATGATCATTAATTAAACTGCATCTTTTAAATGTAAATACACTGCAACAAAGTAAAAGTGTTTTATGACCATAAATCTCATGGGTGTTGTTACTAGGCTGCTTATGCACACTGTGGTTATTCTGCAGCTCCTAGGAGGGGTAACAGTGATGCAGTAATTTATAATCTCAAAAAAATATCATTTACCAATCATAAGATCCAAATGCCTTTCAATAATAAAATCTTAGGATTTTTTTTTTTTGGCAATGCATCTGTCCCTTAATACTTTCTTATGTCAAATGAATGGCAAGAGAAAGAGAAATGGGTCAGGTAGGATCTTTCTGGCATATTGACTATATTGCTATATGATATTTTATATATGCTGTTACATATTTTCAATCACTTTGTCAGCCTCCTCTCTTCTTTTTTGCAATTTCTCTTTATCTTTTAAAAAAATCTATTTATTATTTCAAATCATAATCTCCTTCTTTCAGTTTCCTGAATCTAACTACTACCTGCAGAAGCAGCAATTTCTGATTCAGTTCATTGTTATGTAGTTTCTACTAAAGGAAGTTAATTCTTAAACGATTCCTGTAAATTAGTTTTCCAGCAAAAAATGAGTTTTGATGTTGGATGCTGCACCAAAATCTGATGATGCAAAGACATCTGGGCTAAGGCAGAAAGGAGATTTAAAGCTGACTTTTTTCTTCTGAACTCATTCTGCTCTCCCACACACATACATGCACAATTTCTCTCCTCTGCCTCCTAGTACATTTGCCACCTCCTTTCTTTCTTACTTTTTTTTTCTTTCCCTCCCTCAATAAATGTCTAAAAACTGGAATTAGAGACTGGTTACAGTCATGTTGCATTCATTGTAAAAAGCAGCTTTGACTGCCTTGCCCAGGGAGCAAAAATCAGCATTTCTCAAAGGACATGGCATACAGTGGTAATGAAGAAAACGAACATTGAAAGTCCTCTCAGGCCTCTGATCTCTATTTTTGATACCTTCTTATTCTCAAAGTTTTAATTTAAACTCTTTTAATTTTTTTTTTAATGGACATGCTTTATATTTCTAATTTTTTTACCACTGAGTGTAAAGGATAATGAATTTAAGGACAATCACTGCTCTGTTACAAGACACTTTTTTCTCCACTGTGCTTAGATATGCTCAGCACAGGATGAAAGCTGCAGGCTTTCCTTAGCTAAGATACTGCAGAGCCCTAGTGAACATAA